>NC_142070.1:78522500-78717500 GCF_059756535.1 Pantherophis guttatus | reverse complement strand
TTCTCCCTTCCTCTCCCTTCTCTCTTCTTCTCCCCTTCCCCTCCCTTTTCCTCTTCCCCTTCCTCTTCTTCTTCTCCTCCCTTCCTCTTTTTCTCCCTTCCTTTCCCTTCTCTCTTCTTCTCCCCTTCCCCTCCCTTTTCCTCTTCCTCTCCCTTTTCCTCTTCCTTCCTCTTCCTCTTCTTTCCCCCTCCCTCCCTTTTCCTCTTCCCCTTCCTTTTCCTTCCTCTTCTTCTTCCTTCCTCTTCTCTTCCTTTCCTCTTCCCCTTCCCCTTCCCCTCCCTTTTCCTCTTCCCTCCCTCCCTCCCTCTTCTTCTCCTTTCCCCCTCCCCTCCCCTCCTTTTTTCTCTTCCCCTTCCTCTTCCTTCCTCTTCTCCGCTTCTCCTCCTTTCCTCTTTCCCTTCCTCTCCCTTCTTCTTCTACTCCCCTTCCCCTCCCTTCCCTTATCTCTTCCCCCTTCCCTCCCCTTCCTTTCCCCTTTTGCTCCCTTCCTCTATTTCTTCTCTTCTATTTCCCCTTCCCCTTCCCCTTCTTTTCTTTAAAAAAAAATTTCCCACGAAGGTGAATTACCATTTCCTCCTTGCCACAAAGTTTTCAAGGACCTGCAAAGCCCTGCAGGAATGAAAGTGCAACCCGCTCTAGAAAACAATCTAGGAAAAAGAAAAGGTGCTTTAATGTCAAAGTAGATATGTGGGAAGAGGAGATGAAGGCACCCACACATGGAACATCTAGGGCAGGACAGGGCAGGGCAGTAGAAGGAAGGGAGGGAAGGGAGGAGGAGGAGGAGATGGAGGAGGAGGAGGAGTCGGAGACGGAATAAGGGAAGGAGGAGGAGGAGAAGGAGAAGGAATAGGACAAGGAGAAGGAGGAGGAGGAGGAGGAGATGGAGACGGAGATGGAATAAGGGAAGGAGGAGGAGGAGAAGGAGAAGGAATAGGACAAGGAGAAGGAATAGGACAAGGAGAAGGAATAGGACAAGGAGAAGGAGGAGGAGGAGGAGGAGGAGTCGGAGACGGAATAAGGGAAGGAGGAGGAGGAGAAGGAGAAGGAATAGGACAAGGAGAAGGAGGAGGAGGAGATGGAGACGGAGATGGAATAAGGGAAGGAGGAGGAGGAGAAGGAGAAGGAATAGGACAAGGAGAAGGAATAGGACAAGGAGGAGGAGGAGAAGGAGGAGGAGATGGAGGAGATGGAGGAGAAGAATGAGGAGATGGAGAAGGAGAAGGAGGAGGAGAAGGAGAAGGAGGAGAAGGAGGAAGAGATGGAGAAGGAGAAGAAGGAGGAGGAGATGGAGAAGGAGGAGAAGGAATAGAAGGAGGAGGAGGAGGAGAAAGAGGAGAAAGAGTTACAACGGCACTGAAAAAGGTGACTTATGACCATTTTCTACACTTATGACCATTGTGGCATCCCTATGGTCACGTGATCAAAATTCAGACGCTTGGCAGATGATTCATATTTATGACGGTTGCAGCAGCCTCCAGGGTTGGGTGATCCCCTTTTGCGAAGCAAAGTCAACGGGAAAGCCAAGACTCACTTAACAACCATGTCGCTAACTTACCAACTGCAGTGATTCACTTTAACAACAGTGTCGAGAAAAGGTATCCAATGGGGCAAAACTCACTTAACCAACGTCTCCCTCGGCAACAGAAATTTTGGGGTTTGTAAGTCAAGGACTAACCAGCACTAGCTACTCCAAGAAGAAGGAATGATGCCTTTTGTCCTGCTCTTAACTCCACACCCTTTTTGTACTTTAAACTTAATCAGTCCTTTGATCTACAAGTTCTTCTTTGATTGTAGAGTCCTGCCTTGATTTCTGCTTTTATGAATCATTTATAACTTATTTGATGGCTGCTCGGGATAAGGTTCCGGAGAACTGGTAGTAAAAAAATGCTAATTTTTTTTTTAAAAAAAGTTCCAATGATTGCATGTCGCTCAGCTGATCGTCGGAACTTTTTTTAAAAAACATTTTTACTACCGGTTAGGGCGAACCAGCCCGAACCAGTAGCATTTCACCCCTGATCAAGGACCTCTCAGTTCAATCCTGAGCTTCAAATATTCTCTTCCACTCGAGGTAGTCCTCAACTTACAACCACAGTTGAGCTCAAAATTCCTGTGGCTAAGTGAGGAGTTGGTTAAGTGAATTATGCCCCATTTTTACGACTTGTCTTTTCGACATTTGTTAAGTGAAATCACTGCAGTCGTTAAATGAGTAACCCGGTTGTTCAGCGAATCTGGTTTCCCCGTTGACTTTGCTTGTCAGACGGTCGCAAAAGGGGATCGGGCGACCTCGGAACAATAGCATCCGTCATAAATGTGAATCAGTTGTCAATGATTTGAATGTAAATCATGTGACTGTGGAGATGCTACAATGGTTATAAGTGTGAAAAACGGTCATAAGTCAATTTTTTCAGTTATGTTGTAACTTTGAACTGTCACTAAGTGAACTGTTGTAAGTCAAGGACTACCTGTACTATGTAAAAGTAAAAAGTTGAAGTTTGATGCTATTATCTTATTCTACTGCACCAAAGGGTAAGGGTGCATCCTCCCTTACTTTCCCACTACCGTGTTTCCCCCAAAATAAGACCCTGTCTTATATTTTTTTGAACCCCGAAATAAGCGCTTGGCCTTATTTTCGGGAGGTCTTGTTATTTTGGGGCGCATGGAGCAAGACGGGGCTCCTCTTGCCGTCTTACCTGATTTCCAGCTCTGCGTTTAAATATTTTCGGAGAGGGCTTATTTTCGATGGGAGGCTTATTTTAGCACATGCGCTCAAAAGCCCGATTGGACTTATTATCTGAGGAGGTCTTACTTTCGGGGAAACAGGGTATTTTGTTCTGTATTTTTTGCATTTTATATTATACACTAATAAAAAAATAAAAAGTAAAACCACTAAAATGATACAAGATAAAAATATACGGTCGTCAGATAAAACGATGGCCATAGATGTTAATATAACTAGGAAGTTATATCTTCAGTGGTCATTCTGGGGCCCAAAGCCAGATCTTCATTGTCTTACCAAAAGCCAACAGGATCTTATATTTTATTATATTTTATTACGGCAATGCCATAATTTTGGGATGTGAAAAGAGCCTTAAATTGTTGGATTTGAATTATCTATTTTGGATTTCTTTCTTTTATCGATAAATATATTATAATTATACTGAGCTACAAGGCAAGAGAGTTACGCTGGGGCATGCAGAAGATCTGGTTGTTACCTACCAGGACGATGGGAATTAATAATCCTGATGAAAGCCACAATTACAACTGTATGGAATATAATCAAAATGTCACTCGGGTGGTTGTTTTTACTTTTATATATATATGAGGATATTCATTACTGATGGGGGCAGATGATGACTGAAGATTTTGAACAAACTGTTGCAACCAGGATGCTATGTTACCCTACTATGGATGATGGACTCAACAATCCAGTGGAAAGACATTAAAGAAGATATTATATGGATTATAAATTTAAAGTCATTGTCTTTTTTTTTTATAATGGAATATATATATATATATATATATATATATATATTAGTAGAGTGGGCAGTGGATTAAAGATATTAAGAATTGTTGTGTATGGCAATTTTGTAGGAAAGTGGGTGGAAATAGGTTAGTTTACTGATTGATTAGTTTAAGAAAAGGGATGTTTAAGTGATATATTTAGGGGAGTGGAGGAAATGGATAGAGTTGAATAAATGTTAAATTAGGATTTATGGGGAAGGCTGCTTGGAAATGTTATATTAATATACACAAAAGATTAAATGTTAAAGTAGGATTTATTATATAGTTTTAAAGTGGAAGGTTGTTTTGAAATGTTGTAATAATATACAGATATAAGTTTGGGGGAGGAGAAAAAGGGTAGATTATTGCTAAATTGGGAGTTATAATAATATTATGCTAAATTAGAAGTTATCATACAATGTTATAGTAGAATGCTTTTTTTTTTTTGAAATATATGGTAAAAGGGGGAAGTAATAATATTAACAATATTTTTAGCAAGTAAGGGTCAGTATTTAGAGGAGGGAGTAAGGGGATGGTAAAATATTATGTAATCTGTTATGAATTAGGTTTTTGTTGTGAAGAAGTCACGGGGGGGATGGGTGGTGACGGGGGGTTAGGGAGGAGGGGGGGAGAAAAAAGGGGGAAAAATTTGTATTTGAAAACTTTTTCAATAAAAAAAAAAAGAGTCAGATCAAGTCCATGCTAATGACTGCCTGAATGAGAATAGCTTACTGGGCCTGAAGTATTCTTCGTCTCTTATTGTACCCAAAGTTGCTTTTTCAGGAGGCATCTGGACTTTCTTGTTTCCCTTTGAAGATGTTTCCCTTCTCATCCAAGAAGCTTCTTCCGCTCTGACAGGATGGTGGGGAACGGAAGGATTGATACTCCTTGCAGACAGCTGGTCGTTTGCATCCTTTTAGAGAGTCGTTGAGGCCACCTGGAGATTTATCTGTGTCCTCAGGGTCACCTGAGTAGGGAGCATCCACAACTTCTGGAGGCAAGTAGTTCCGCTGATTAATTGTTCTAACTGTCAGGAAAGTTCTCCTTAGTTCTAGGTTGCTTCTCTCCTTGATGAGTTTCTATCTGTTGCTTCTTGTCCTGCCCTCAGGTGCTTTGGAGAATAGTTTGACTCCCTCCTCTCTGTGATAGCCCCTCAAATATTGGAAGACTGCTATCATATCACCCCTGGCCTTCTCTTCACTAAACTTTTGCTGTTAGTTGTGAAGTCGTGTCCAACCCATCGTAACCCCATGGACAACATTCCTCCAGGCCTTCTTGTTCTCTACCATCCACCAGAGTCCATTTAAGCTCACGCCGACTGCTTCAGTGACTCCATCCAGCCACCTCGTTCTCTGTCGTCCCCTTCTTCTTTTGCCCTCCATCGTTCCCAGCATTAGGCTCTTCTCCAGGGAGTCCTTCCTTCTCATCAGGTGGTCAAAATATTTGAGTTTCATCTTCAGGATCTGGCCTTCTAAAGAGCAGTCAGGGTTGATCTCCTCAGGATAGATAGATAGATAGATAGTTGTTGTTGTTAGTTGCGAAGTTGTGACCGACCCATCGCAACCCCATGGACAATGTTCTTCCTTCCTTCCTTCTCATTAGGTGGTCAAAATATTTGAGTTTCCTCTTCAGGATCTGGCCTTCTAAAGAGCAGTCAGGGTTGATCTCCTCTAGGACTGACCGGTTGGATGGCCTTGCAGTCCAAGGGACTCGCAGGAGTCTTCTCCAGCACCAGAGTTCAAAGGCCTCCATTCTTTGGCCTTCTCAGCCTTCCTTGTGGTCCAACTTTCACAGCCAGACATTGCAACTGGGAAAACCATCGCCTTGACTATACGCTCTTTTGTTGGCAGGTTGATGTCTCTACTTTTTAGTATGCTGTCTAGATTTGCCATAGCTTTCCTCCCCAGGAGCCAGCGTCTTTTAATTTCTTGGCTCCCCATCTGCAGTGATCTTGGAGCCCAGGAAAACAAAATCTGTCACTATCTCCATTTCTTCCCCATGGATTTGCCAGGAATTGAGAGAGCCGGATGCCATGATCCTTCGCTAGACTACCCATCCCCAGTTCCTGCAACCATTCTTCGTATGTTTTAGCCTCTAGTCCCCGAATCATCTTTGTTGCTCTTCTCTGCACACTTTCTAGAGTCTCCATATCTTTTTTACATCATGGAAACCAAAACTGGATTCTGATTGGAAGGGAGAAAAACTCAGGGATTTTAACCTGGGATAATTTAGGAGAATGCCACACGGGCTTTTAACCTGTTGATCAGGGGTGGGTTCTAAATTTTTTTACTACCGGTTCTGTGGGCGTGGCTTATTTTGTGGGTGTGGCTTGGAGGTCATGTGACTAGGTGGGCGTGGCTAGCTGGTCAGAGTCATTTCTGGAAGGTCCTCGCACTTACAACCAGTCCTCGCACTTACAACCCGACTCATTTGTTTGCTTTTAACACTGATCAGCTGTAGGGCGGCCCTTTGAAGCCCCGCGGCAAGAGTTTAAACAGTTTTTTTCCCTCTAGTCATCAGCTGGGACTCAGGAGGCAGCAACAGATTGGGGGTGGGACCAAATAAAAGGTAAGAATAACGTGGGTGGGAGGGCGGGGGGGCAGAACCGGTTCGGTGACGTCATATTGTCACCGCTACCGGCTCGGCCGAACCGGACCGAACCGGGAGGAACCCACCACTGCTGTCGATTTCTAAAAGGCACGGCAGGCAAGTAGCAAAACCCTGCAGGTGAATACATAAAGGAAACGCTTAGGTGTTTTATACAGGGCTGTCAAACATTATACAGTACCGAATCGCCTTCCCAGCAAAATGGTTTCGTATTATCTGGACACACCTGGATAGGCTAGTTGAACAGATTTCATAGTCTACACCTGGTTTGTCGTAGGTTCATTTCAGGTTTGGCTGTAGTCTTGCAGATTTGTTTGATCTCAAGATAGATCCAGCGGCTCCTATGCATTTATTAGAATGAATTATTCCCCAGTTCTGAGGTTTGGAATATGGAATTTCAGGCTCAGAGATTTGTTCTGCATCGGAGTGCTGTGATTAAGCAGGTCACCCATGAATAAGTCATCTTGTTTGTCATGTTCTTAGCTCTAATAATTGCCTATGTCTGCACTCTTAAATTATGAAACACACATATTAAGGAGGAGAAGGAGAAAAAAGGAGGTGGGAGAAGAAGAGAGAGGAAGAGGAGGAGGAGGAAGAAGAAGAGAAGGAGGAGGAAAAGAAAAGAGGTGGAAGGAGAAGAAGAAAGAGAAGGAGGAAGAAGAGAAGAAGGAGGAGAAGGAGAGAAAAGAAGGTGGAAGGAGGAGGAGAAGAGAGAGGAAGAGGAGGAAGGAGGAAGAAGAGAAGGAGGAGGAGGAAAAGGAAGGAGGTGGAAGGAGAAGAAGAAAGAGGAGGAGGAAGGAGGAAGAAGAGAAGGAGGAGGAGGAAAAAGAAGGAGGTGGAAGGAGAAGAAGAAGGAGGAGGAGGAAGGAGGAAGAAGAGAAGAAGGAAGAGAAGGAAAGAGGTGGAAGGAGGAGAAGAAAGGAGGAGGAGACAGAAAATGTACAATTCTCTGTTTTTAGGGAGCTAAAGAAAAAAAGGGAGAGAGGCAATGAGTGAAAATGGATAATGGTAATTTCTAGGAGTAGCAGGAGTGTGCAGTGATGCAAGATGAACAAAGATCAACGGAAAAGAAAGCGTTGGATAGAAACACAGAAAGATAAGGATAGGATAAGGTTACAGAGATTTTCGAAAAGGAGGGCATGTGCCAGACCCAAGGCCACAGAGAAAGCGTTCTTACATATGTACATACATTACACACATACATACTTACATACACACATACATATTTAGATGAACATTTTTGGTACAAAATGATGGTTCAAATCTACTGCAATGGACTACTGCAATGCTCTCTACATGGGGCTCCCCTTGAAAAGCACCCAGAGGCTCCAACTGGTCCAGAATGCGGCCGCGCGGGTGGTTATGGGCGCAACTCGTTGTGCCCACGTGACACTCCTCCTGCGCGAGCTGCACTGGCTCCCAGTGGTCTTCCAGGTGCGATTCAAGGTGTTGGTTACCACCTTTAAAGCGCTCCATGGCGTTGGACCTGGATACCTTCGAGACCGTCTTCTGCCACCAGTAGCCTCCCACCGGCCAGTCCGCTCCCACAGGGAGGGTCTCCTCAGGGTGCCATCGGCCAAGTTATGTCGGTTGGCGACACCCAGGGGGAGGGCCTTCTCTGTGGGAGCCCCAGCCCTGTGGAACGAACTGCCCCCGGAAATTCGTAAAATCTCTGACCTCCGTGTGTTTCGCTGTGCCCTCAAAACCATGTTGTTCCGCCAGGCTGGGTTATCAATGTAAAGATTTTAATTGGTTTTAAATGGGATTTTAAATTTGGGGTTTTATAAATTGGGCCTATTATTTAATAATTTTAATTATTTTTAAATTTTGTCTGTCTTTGTGCTTTTAATCAGGCTGTACACCGCCCTGAGTCCTTCGGGAGAAGGGCAGTACAGAAATAAAATAAAATTAAATAAATAAATAAATAAATAAATAAATAAATAAATAAATAAATAAATAAATAAATAAATAAATTTCACTGAGGGCCACATCAGCATTACGGTTGCTGCAAAGGGCCAGTTGCATGTAAGACTATGTTGACTCCCAGCGTCCAGGTGGGTGTAGCCAGGTAGGTGTGGCTGGGTGGTCACAGCTGGATCACCACGACTAAGTGGGCATGGCTGGGTGGACATGTCCAGCTCGACCTGCTCACTGGGCGCGGCTGACTCGGACAGCTGGTCAGGACCAGGGGAGGCTGTTTTCACCCTCCCAGATGCTCGAGGAAAGCCTCCGGAGCTTCGGGAGGGTGAAAACATCCCCCCTGCTGTGGTGCAGGAGGCCGAGTAGGCCACGCCCATCATGGCCACGCCCACCCAGCAAAAGGGCAGGGAACCGGTTGCTAAAAATTTTGAATCCCATCCTGAACCCTTGGCAATGGAGCCGTTCAGTGCGTTAAAACGCTTAGTACCCTGGCTCTGTTTGTCACCAGTAGACAGGCTCCAAAGAACCGATGCTCTTTCTTCCCCAGGTGGTTCTTGACTTATGACCGCCACTGAGCCCAAACGTTCAGTGGCTAAGCTTGTTAAGGGAGTTTTGCCCCATTTTACCACTTTTACTACAGGTTCTGTGGGCGTGGCTTGGTGGGGGCGGGGTAATGTGACTGGGTGGGCGTGGCCAACCTTTTTTTTTTTTTTACTTTTAAAAGCATTTTTTCTACAACTTTAAGAGGTTGCAGAAAAAAAATGC
This sequence comes from Pantherophis guttatus, assembly GCF_059756535.1. NCBI lineage: Eukaryota > Metazoa > Chordata > Lepidosauria > Squamata > Colubridae > Pantherophis > Pantherophis guttatus. Next base: position 78,708,707 of record NC_142070.1, on the reverse strand, counting down.
TTTTAATAGCCTCTGACAATCAAGCAACTCAGCTGGGATCGTCAGAGGCTTTTAAAAGCATTTTTTTCGGCCGAAGAGGTTGTAGAAAAAATGCTTTTAAAAGCCTCTGACGATCCCAGCTGAGCCGCGCGATCATCAGAGGCTTTTTAAAAAAACTTTTAAAAGCATTTTTTCCGCCGAAGAGGTTGTAGAAAAAATGCTTTTAAAAGTAAAAAAAAAGCCTCTGATGATCATGAGGCTCAGCTGGGCATGGGGGGCGGGGGCGCAGGGATTTTTGCCACCGGTTCTCCGAACCACCCACCACCATTGCTACCAGATCGGGCGATCTGGTCCAAACCGGGAGCATTTCACCCCTGCATAAGTCCCTTTTACTAGTGACCTGTTGTGACTTCAAATGGTCACTAAATGAACTGTTGTACGTCAAGGACTACCTGTATGCAGTTATGACAAGGGTGGTTCCAAAATAGTCAAAGTCCCAGTTTTGATGACTCCCTAGCTCACAAATATTTGTGAACCCAAATTGCATGAATACTGTGTTAGAGTTTGCAGCAATCCAACCAGCACACAAGTAAAGAATTCAGCAGGGTTCATTTATATAAGAAACTTCTTTATATACAATACCATACAGCAGAAGCCAGAACCAGAACTCAGAATCCAGAAGTACAGAACCAATAATCACAGAAGCTATATAATACAGGTAAAGGTAAAGGTTCCCTTCGCATATATGTGCTAGTTGTTCCTGACTCTAGGGGGCGGTGCTCATCTCCGTTTCCAAGCTGAAGAGCCAGCGCTGTCCGAAGACGTCTCCGTGGTCATGTGGCTGGCATGACTCAATGCCAAAGGCGCATGGAACGCTGTTACCTTCCCACCAAAGGTGGTCCCCATTTTACTACTTGCATTTTTTACATGCTTTCGAACTGCTAGGTTGGCAGAAGCTGGGACAAGTAACGGGAGCTCACCCCGTTACGTGGCACTAGGGATTCGAACCACTGAACTGCCGACCTTTCTATCGACAAGTCTTAGCCACTGAGCCACCGCATCCCCTATATAATACAGAGGCACTCATATATATACAGATCAGTGAACCTAAGCCACGCCCAGGCTCCTAATCATTTGGGTCACCAAACAGTCCCCATTGGCTGACCTGTTACCATGTCTATTCCAATTCATGAACCCTTATACACTGACATACTGGAAAATTAATCTTTTATTTCTGTGAGCAGCTCTCAAACTTCCGAAGTGCTTTTTTTTTTTAATTCAAGAGGAGACCTGATTTACTGTAGGGGAAAAAAAAAAAGAATTCAAGAAGCTACAAGATGGGAGAAGGTAAAAATGTATGAAGAAAGCTTTAGCATTAAGGTTTGTTTTTTTAAAAAAAACAACATACATACATAACTCTAAAAGGAGGCTATTTATGCGTGATCTGAATGCTGCTCCAGAGATTGTGTTGAATGTAAGACTTGACTTCCTAACAGGAAGCTAAGGAACAAAAGAACTCACAACAGGCATATTGGATTTAGCTTTACCAGCTCGACGTTGAATTCTCCAGTAAATAATTTTGCTGAAAGATGTTTAGGCCGCACAACATCGGCAGATAAAATGGAGACCAGCAGTCAGATCTCACAAGGAACAGGGACTAAATAGAACTCTTGGCAAAATGTCATTATTCAGTTTGTAGCAATGGTGTTTTCCCATGAAGATTATATTTCCTGCTGCAAAGATTTTCCTTATCAAGGAAAATCTGATCAAGGACTTGTACAGATAGGCTAATGTCATGGTTCTCTGAATATTGTTGTGCTTTTATAAGAACTGGAGGTACCTATAACCACTACGTGCTCACAAATTTGTGGTTGCTCATCATATTCAGAAAACGTGTTCTGTAAATATATATATATATATATATATATATATATATATATATATATATATATATATATATATATATATATATATATATATATATATATATATATATATATATATATTTGTTTTCTCAGGTTTTCGCGGGTGTTTGTATGTAGGTCTTTGGTTATTTGGGTCTTCTCCCACGTAAAATTGGAAGTATCTTGGCGACGTTTCGACGAAGTCTCATTCGTCATCTTCAGGCTGGTGTTCTCGGCTTCGTGCCTCCTGGAATATTTGTTTATGTAAGTTTAAATATATATATATATAGTGAATGAGATTTCACAGAACCAGGGCTGTAGAACAGCTTAACTTACGTAGGTAAAACATGGCTAGAAAGAATATGCATAGAAAGAATATCCTAGAAGCACGAAGCAAATGCTCCTAGAAGCACGAAGCCGAAAACACCAGCCTGAAGATGACGAATGAGACTTCGTCTTATACATACACCGACTTATTCTCCAAAGCAACTGAGGGCAGAATAAGAAGCAATGGGTGGAAGCTTATCAGAGGGAGAGTCAACCTGGAAATAATAGAATAGAATAGAATTTTTATTGGCCAAGTGTGATTGGACACACAAGGAATTTGTCTTGGTGCATACGCTCTCGGTGGGCATAAAAGAAAGATACGTTCATCAAGAATCTTCATAAGGAAGAATTTTCTATCAGTAAGAACAATAAATCAATGCCTCTCAGAGTTGTAGATGCTCCATCAGATAGATGGATGGATAGAAACTTAATCAAGGAGAGAAACAACCCACAGAACCAAGAAAAAAAATTCCCGACAGTGAGAACAATTCATCAGTGGAACAACTTGCCTCCAGAACTTGTGACTGCTCCAACACTGGAAGTTTTTAAAAAGAGATTGGACAACCGTTTGTCTGAAATGGTACAGAGTTTCCTGCTTAAGCAGAGGGTTGGACTAGAAGACCTCCAAGGTCCCCTCCAACTCTGATATTCTCTTTTTCTGATGGATATGGCACTTCTAGTAAATCAACATATAATGGATATACAGGAGCCGAAGAGCTACTTTTACAGCAGATGGAAGCCAGGGTGAATTCAGAACTGGCCAGGTCAGCAATGGGATAAGGGCCAACGAACACCAATACCCGAAGCTGCATGGAGAAACTCCCACCCCCTCCTCTCCTTTGTTTTTAAAAGAATAACACGGATCACTTTCAATGTTTGCTTTCGAAATTCCTTGGCACGGGCGCAGCATCAGTACCAGTAAAAGAGAAATCACAACAACAGCAAACCACAAAAGAGATCACGCAACTGGGAGAAAAGGGTTTCGGTGCCATCCAGAGTTCTTTAACAATCTCAACACTCACTCTGTCCTTGGAGTACTCATTTCTAATGATCTAAGTGCCCGAGCCCGCTGTAACAATATTGCCAAAAAGGCATTAAGAGTTGTTAACCTAATCTTCCGTAGCTTCTTTGGTAACATTGTACTACTAACTAGAGCATACAAAACATTTGCTAGACCAATTCTTGAATACTGCTCATCTGTCTGGAACTCCCACTGCATATCGGACATAAATACAATCGAGAGAGTCCAGAGATATTTTACGAGAAGAGTCCTCCATTCCTCTACCCGCAATAAAATACCTTATGCCACCAGACTCCAAATTTTGGGCTTAGACAACTTAGAACTACGCCAACTTCAGTCTGATCTAAGCATAGTACATAAAATTATCTGCCACAATGTCCTTCCTGTCAACGACTACTTCAGCTTCAACCACAACAATACACGAGCAAATAATAGATACAAACTCAAGGTAAACCGTTCCAAACTCATTTGCAGAAAATACGACTTCAGTAACAGAGTGGTCAATGCCTGGAATGCACTACCTGACTCTGTGATCTCATCCCAAAACCCCCAAAACTTTAATCTAAAACTGTCTACTGTTGATCTCACCCCATTCCTAAGAGGTCTGTAAGGGGTGTGCATAAGTGCACCAGCGTGGCTACCGTCCCTGTCCTAATATTCCTTTTTACTTACTCTTTTCATGTATTCAAATTATGTTTATACTTTTACCTGTTATCTTATATATGCTTGACAAAGAAAAAAAAGTTTTAACACTGAAAACACTGAAAAGTTGCGAAAGGATGGCATGGTTTTAAAGAAGCACGAAAAGCTTAACGGAAGGTCGCAAAAGAACAAGTTACAACAACGACAATGACAGCAGCAACAACAAACGTTACGTCTCTGAAATATTCCTCCAAGAGCAGCCGAGAAAGTCTGACTGTGAATCATTTGTTTATGGTGGCGTATACTAGTAGGAACATAACTTCGTGATGTTATTGTAACGAGACGAAATTTGTAACTACGATAGGCGTACTGCATGCCATATTATCTGCCTTTACTGATTTATTTTTTTTAGGTTTCTATCCTGCTGGATTTAATTAGACTCTTGGTTCCTTACAAACATGATAAAGCACAATACTTTTGCTTTAGTACTAGCAAAGCAAGAGCAACAAAATGTAACCAAGCCTCATAACCAGAGGTGGTATTCAACCGGTTTGAACCGGTTCGCCTGAACTGGTAGCGGAAATCGTCGGTGGGCCTGACCATCCTCCCCGGCTCTATTCCATCCTATTTAGGCACGTTTTTGAGGCTGGGCGCATGCATGGAAGGCCGAGTCCATGCTTGGACGGGGTGCGTGCGAGCGAAGTGAGTGTGCGCGTGTGCAAGCGAAGTGAGTGTGCGCGAGTGTGAGTGTGCACACGTGTGAGCGAAGTGAGTGTGCGCACGTGTGAGCAAAGTGAGTGTGCACACGTGCGAGCGAAGTGAGTGTGCGCGAGTGTGAGTGTGCACGTGTGCGAGCGAAGTGACTGTGCGCGTGTGCGAGCGAAGTGAGCGTGGGCGCATGCTCATATTTGTAAAAACTCAAACGAGCTGGAAAAACTGCATCTTCTTCTGGCAGGTAAACAAGATAGGACTGATCTAACCTCAAATGGCTGTGAAATTCCTTCTAAATTTAGATAATACGACTAGGATTCGATTGCGGAATTCCTCTTGCATTCCCACCGAGACAATAAATTATGTGTGGCCCTTGGTGGTTTGCTTGTAGATGTTTCATTACCAAACTAAGTAACATCATCAGTGGTAGAATCCCTACTCCTGTGATGGCGAACCTATCGCATGCGTGCCACAGGTCGTACGCATAGCCATATCAGTGGGCACACAAGCTCACTGATCATTAGCTGATTTTCGGGCCTTCTGGATCCACCAGAAGTAGGGAAACAGGCTGTTTCCTGCCTCTGGAGGCCCTCGGGGGTGGGGTGGAGGGGTGGGAAAGGCCCGTTTTTCTCTCACATCTGGCTCCAGAACTTTTCTAGGAGTCTGGGGAGGACAAAAACGGCCTTCCCCACCCCCCCCTCCCGGAGGTGGAAAATGGCCCATTTGCCAACTTCTAGTCCCACCGGAAGTTGGCAAATGGGCTATTCCTGGCATCCGGAGGGCCTCCGGGAAGTGGGGAAGGCAATTTTTGCCCTCCCCAGACTCCTAGAGAGGCTCTGGAGGCTGGGGACAGCAAAAAACTTCTGGTGGGACCGGAAAGTGTCCAGTCCCACCAGAAGTTGGCAAATGGGCCATTTTCAGCCTCCGGAGGACCTCCGGGGTGTGTGTGTGAGGAAGGCTGTTTTCGCCCTCCCCAGATTCCTAGAAAGGCTCTGGAGCGGGGTGGGTGGGTGTCACGCACAGATGCGCAGGGGTGGGATGGATAGATTTATGGGTGTGGGCACGCGTACTCATGACCCCCTCTTTCCTGGAACGCGATGGCAAAAAGTTTAGCCATCCCTGCGCTACTCCCTTCTAGCAGTGATGATGTTATCTAGTTGGGTAACGAAATGTCTCCAAGGATAACCACAAAGCTTAGACAGCACCAAGGACCCCATTCAATCCCAAGCTGCAAATTGTCTCTTTATCGGTGCAATAAACTATTTTTTTTAAATCCAATATAAAGGTACCATCTCAAGAGTCACGATTTCAATACTGAAACTGCAATTTTCTACATTTCACAACTTACACCATGGCTCAGAGGGACACTTTCCTTCGGTCCTGATCCAAAATGTTCTGATTTTGCAATGCTTGTTTATCATTGTCTTCGCCAAATAATTTTTGGCAATGTTTTCTTTCTTCCCAGCCCTAAGGAATGTTGGAAAGAAATGTCATATCCAAGAGGCACTTTGTTGATCTGTCCATCAGCAACATAATTTTGGAAACAGCGCCAAAAAAAAGAGAGAGAGAGAGAGAAAAGAACCAAAATTCTTTGGTGGAAAAAGCCAGTAAACATAACTCAAGTTCCAAAATAGGTTGGATTTAACTAGTGGTGGGATTCAAGTAATTTAACAACCGGTTCTCTGTCCTAATGATTTCTTCCAACAACCAGTTTGCCAAACTGCTCAGAAAGTTAACAACCGGTTCTCCCGAAGTGGTGCGAACCGGCTGAATCCCATCATTGGATTCAACAAAGTGCTTGCAAAGAAAAAAAATATATAGGAAAAATGTCTTAAGCTGCACAGCACTTGTCTATGATGATCAGTGAAGACAATGTATTTTGATTTGTGTCTTAATCGCTGGTAGTGTGCGAAATTTATTTGCATTTTTTACATCTCATTTAATAAATCATGGGTATTTTCATGTATCTTAAAATTTGACCCTGGAGGAAGATGCAATGAGAGGCTGTTTGAACTAGTGGTTAAGGCACTAGGCTAGATATCAAGAAACTGTGAGTTGTAGTCCTGCCTTAGCCATGAAAGCCAGCTGTGTGACTTCGAGCAAATCACCAGGAGACGGTGAGTTCTAGTCCTGCCTTAAGCATGAAAGTTAGCTGTGTGACTTCGGGCGAATCACCAGGAGACGGTGAGTTCTAGTCCTGCCTTAAGCATGAAAGTTAGCTGTGTGACTTCGGGAGAATCACCAGGAGACGGTGAGTTCTAGTCCTGCCTTAAGCATGAAAGTTAGCTGTGTGACTTCGGGCGAATCACCAGGAGACGGTGAGTTCTAGTCCTGCCTTAAGCATGAAAGTTAGCTGTGTGACTTCGGGCGAATCACCAGGAGACGGTGAGTTCTAGTCCTGCTTTAAGCATGAAAGTTAGCTGTGTGACTTCGGGCGAATCACCAGGAGACGGTGAGTTCTAGTCCTGCCTTAAGCATGAAAGTTAGCTGTGTGACTTCAGGCGAATCACCAGGAGACGGTGAGTTCTAGTCCTGCTTTAAGCATGAAAGTTAGCTGTGTGACTTCGGGCGAATCACCAGGAGACGGTGAGTTCTAGTCCTGCCTTAAGCATGAAAGTTAGCTGTGTGACTTCAGGCGAATCACCAGGAGACGGTGAGTTCTAGTCCTGCTTTAAGCATGAAAGTTAGCTGTGTGACTTCGGGCGAATCACCAGGAGACGGTGAGTTCTAGTCCTGCCTTAAGCATGAAAGTTAGCTGTGTGACTTCGGGCGAATCACCAGGAGACGGTGAGTTCTAGTCCTGCCTTAAGCATGAAAGTTAGCTGTGTGACTTCGGGCGAATCACCAAGAGACGGTGAGTTCTAGTCCTGCCTTAAGCATGAAAGTTAGCTGTGTGACTTGGGCGAATCACCAGGAGACGGTGAGTTCTAGTCCTGCCTTAAGCATGAAAGTTAGCTGTGTGACTTCAGGCGAATCACCAGGAGACGGTGAGTTCTAGTCCTGTCTTAAGCATGAATGCTAGCTGTGTGACTTTGGGCGAATCACCAGGAGACGGTGAGTTCTAGTCCTGCTTTAAGCATTAAAGCCAGCTGTGTGACTTTGGGCCAATCACCAGGAGACGGTGAGTTCTAGTCCTGCTTTAAGCATGAAAGCTAGCTGTGCGACTTCGGGCGAATCACCAGGAGGTGGTGAGTTCTAGTCCTGTCTTAAGCATGAATGCTAGCTGTGTGACTTTGGGCGAATCACCAGGAGAAGGTGAGTTCTAGTCCTGCGTTAAGCAGGAAAGTTAGCTGTGTGACCAGTGGCCCATCTCTATTACAGTATTTCTGCATATAATTTGCAGTTTGGCTCTGTGTCCCTGCATAGCTTTCCTTCGACGGCTGAATCCTGTCTTCTGTCTTCATTAGGAGCATGAATGCTATCTGTGTGGCAACAATGACACCACACTAATTAAATAATAATTTAATGTTTCTCACTATCCTAAGGCTCTGCATTAAACAGAAGAGGCTCAACCAATTTTGGTTATAGAGTGGCACGTATTTCTAATTAAAAAATAAAGAAAGCTTATATATTTTTTTCCAATTCAAAGACACCCACATCCTATTCTGCTGATCCAAGCCACAATCATCAGTTTCATCTGGAAATTAACCAAGTTGCTCAAAAAGCTGCCGGTCTCCTTTGACCTTAGAACTGCATTTACAAACAAAAAAAACCCTAAAACTAAAAAAAACAAAACAAAAAAAAACAACTGTTGGCCTTGAAAGGTTGCTGACCTAGACAAAGTTTGTGTGGATTGAAAAGAGACAGCAAATTCTCCAGTAAACACCTTGAAAGATTTTTGGCTTGTTGCATCACAGTTATGGAAGCCTGCAGAGTCAGCAGTTTGGAGAGACCGATAGCCAAAGGAGGAAAGAAAAGGGAAGGGAAGGGAAGAGGGGAGGGGAGGTTGGGACAGGAGGGGAGAGGAGGGGAGAAGAGGGAAGGGAAAAGAAGAAGAGAAAGAAGAGAAGAGAAGAGAAGAGAAGAGAAGAGAAGAGAAGAGGGGAGGGGAGGGGAGGGGAGAAGAGAAGAGAAGAGGGAAGGGAAAAGAAGAGAACAGAAAGAAGAGAAGAAAAGAGAAGAGGGAAGGGAAGGGAAAAGAAGAAGAGAAGAGAAGAGGGAAGGGAAAAGAAGAGAACAGAAAGAAGAGAAGAAAAGAGAAGAAGAGAAGAGAAGAGAAGAGAAGAGGGAAGAGAAGAGAAGAGAAGAGAAGAGAAGAGAAGAGAAGAGAAGAGAAGAGAAGAGAAAGAAACTAGTGAGGAAAAAAGAATAATTTTTTTGTGTGACTCCTTTCCCATTTCCCCCTGCAGTCTCTTTTACTTGTTTTGTTCCATTGAGGAATTCTGAATTAAATATACAATGCATATTTGCTTTATTTTTTTTAATGAAACAATAGATAGTTTCATAAGCAAAAACTTATGAAAGGGGAGGGAGGGAGGGAGGAAGGAAGGAAGGAAGGAAATGAAGGAAGGAAGGAGAGAGGGAGGGAGGGAGGGAGGAAGGAAGGAAGGAAGGAGGCAGGGAGTCAGGAAGGAAGGAAGGAAGGAAAAGAAGGAAGGAAGGAGAGAGGGAGGGAGGGAGGAAGGGAGGGAGGAAGGAAGGAGGCAGGGAGGCAGGCAGGAAGGAAGGAAGGAAGGAGGGAAAGAAAGAAGGAAGGTAGGAGGGAGGGAGGAAGGAAGGAGGGAGGGAGGAAAGAGGGAGGGAGGGAGGGAGGGAGGGAGGAAGGAAGGAAGGAGGGAGGGAGGGTGGGAGGGAAGGAAGGAAGGAGGGAGGGAGGAAGGAAGGAAAGCAAGAAGGAAAGAAGGAAGGAAGAAGGGAGGGTGGGAGGAAAGGAAGGAAGGAGGGAGGGAGCGTTCATGCCAGATCTTGTGAAACGTTATTATTCTTGAACATGGTGAAGTAAGATGTAGGGCTAAAACTTTGGAGGCTCTAATATTATTTTAGGCGATTACCCAGGATTATGGAATAGAATTTCAACCCTGGGAAAAAAAAAAAAAGAAACCTTTAACTTTTACAAAATGCAAAGGATTCTGAAATACATCCAAATATTTTACTGCCCCATCAATAATGATGGTGCCAGAGAAAGCACGAAGGTTTGCCATTTTGTGCCGGATGGAAGGAAAAATCTTGCACATTCATCCCTTCATCCTGGATGCAAGAAATGTTTGTGAGAGTTAGCGGAGATGCAAGAAGAAGAAGAAAATCTTGCAGGGCTGCCACTTTGTAAACGAGGCCTACCACTTTTGGGACGGATTCGTTGACACGCTTGTATATTTCTGGCACAGAACCTGAGAACGTAGAGTGGGGAACACGGGTCACCAGATTCCCACATTACGTTTGGAAGCTATTAAGGAGCCTGTTTTGGCAGGTATACTACATACACGGCTGAAATATATTCAACCCAAAATGGAGTGTTTTCTTAAAAATAACAGAATAACAGAGTTGGAAGGGGGTCTTCTGGTCCAACTCCCTGCTTAGGCAGAAAACCTTATACCTGTGATGGTGAACCTATGGCACGCATGCCACAGGTGGCACACGTAGCCATATCAGTGGGCATGCGAGCTCACTGATCATTAGCTGATTTTCGGGCCTTCTGGATCCACCAGAAGTAGGGAAACAGGCTGTTTCCTGCCTCCGGAGAGCCTCAGGGGGTGGTGGGGAAGGCCTGTTTTTCTCTCTCACCTAGCTCCAGAGCCTTTCTAGGAGTCTAGGGAGGGCAAAAACGGCCTTCCCCCCCTCCCCGGAGGTCCTCCGGAGGTGGAAAACAGCCCATTTGCCAACTTCCAGTCCCACCGAAAGTTGGCAAATGGGCCATTCCTGGCATCCGGAGGGCCTCTGGGGGGTGGGGAAGGCCGTTTTCGCCCACCCCAGACTCCTAAAGAGGATCTGGAGGCTGGGGACAGCAAAAAACAGGCCTTCCGGTCCCACTGGAAGTTGGCAAATGGGCCATTTTCCACCTCTGGAGGACCTCCGGGGGGGAGGCTGTTTTCGCCCTCTCCAGACTCCTAGAAAGGCTCTGGATCCAGGTGAGAGAGAAAAACGGCCCTACCGGGCTATCGCGTGACAGGAGCGGAGCGGGGTGTGTGTCACATGCGCAGGGGTGGGACGGATAGAATTATGGGTGTGGGCACGCATGCTCGCAACCTCCCCCGATACGTGATGGCAAAAAGGTTAGCCATCATTGCCCTATATTCTCTATCTCTACATTTGGTTTGTCTTGCCTATGTGTAAAGTAGTGGTGAAATCCAAATTTTTTTACTACCGGTTCTGTGGGTGTGGTGTGGCTTGGTGGGCATCGTGTGGCTTGGTGGGCGTGGCAGGGAAAGGATACTGCAAACTCTCTATTCCTATCCAACTTCTGGGGGAAGGATATTGCAAAATCTCCATTCCCACCACACTCTGGGGCCAGCCAGAGGTGATATTTGCCGGTTCTCTGAACTACTCAAAATTTCTGCTACCGGTTCTCCGAACTACTCAAAATTTCCACTACCAGTTCTCCGAACTGCTCAAAATTTCCGCTACCGATTCTCCAAACTGCTCAAAATTTCCGCTACTGGTTCTCCGAACTGCTCAAAATTTCCACTACCGGTTCTCTGAACTGCTCAAAAATTCCGCTACCGGTTCTCCGAACTACTCAAAATTTCCGCTAACGGTTCTCCAAACTGCTCAAAATTTCCCCTAACGGTTCTCCAAACTGCTCAGAATTTCCGCTAACGGTTCTCCAGAACCTGTCAGAACCTGCTGGATTTCATCCCTGGTGTAAAACCGTAGTTTTTGTTACATGCATTGACGCTTAGGAGAAACTAGAAAAGGGGAGAATCTGGACCGCAGCTATAGGTTCTTAAAACATGACAGCAGGAATGATAAACTTGAAAAAAACAAATAAATAAAAGGAGAAAACCCACTAACCACACAATCATACCATTAGATAGGGCTAGGAATTGGTTTTCTCCAATTACTCTCGTTTGTCAAATCTCTGGACCGACTGGACAATTTTAAACAACCCAGATTGGCACCGGTGGAAGAATTTCTGCCTCCTCCTTCAGGAGGTTGTGATGTTTGTTTAAAACGTTGCCCGTTTTGCTTTAAACCACAGCCTGAAACTTTTATTTCCTGCTTCCTGGTTATTCCTTCCAAACAATAGCGGAGGTCAGAAAAGGTTTTTCCCCCCCCTACGAAGTGAACAATCACTCCACACTCCGCTTAAAGTTTTTGGGAATTTTGCCATCAATTTCAGGGAAAGAAAGAAATTCAGAGCCCGCACGACTATGCTGTAGGAGGATTTGCTGCTTGGATTTTTATGCACCTAGGGCACAGGTGTAGTTATTTTGGGATAAATGCTAAGCCTAATTTTTTGTTGTTGTTAAAAAAAAGTCTACAATAATCCCTCGGGACTTCAACTTTACCAGTCCACCAGACTTGAGATATGCAGAAGGAGAAACGAGGGAGTTGCTCCTCACAGTTCAGCCAGTACTGCTACCTGGTGGGAGGAGACCCCGTCTGTCTACCCGGAGAAGAACAGGGAGCAATTTGAATTTCCACCCTCCCGAGTTGTAAGAAAAAGCACCGTTCTCACTTAATCTGTGCAGAAGAGATGGACTCGTGTGTGTAGGCAGTAAAAAATATCATGAAACATCTGCTGAGTGCAGCAAAGAAACAGGTGGCAGCAAATCTCCTGCCTCCAAAATATTTTCAAAACCCAGTGGTGAAATCCAATTTTTTTTTACTACTGGTTCGGTGGGCGTGGTTTGGTGGGCATGGCTTGGTGGGCGTGGCTTGGGCATGGCAGGGGAAGGATACTGCAAAATCTCCATTCCCACCCCACTCCAGGGGAAGGATACTGCAAAATCCCCATTCCCACCCCACTCCAGGGAAAAGATACTGCAAAATCCTCAAATGCAAATCAGGTGACTATGGGGCTGCCACAATGTCGTAAGTGTGAAAAATGGTTGTAATTCACTATTCCAGTGCTTTGTAACTTCAAACAGTCACTAAATGAACTGTTGTAAGCCGAGGACTACCTGTACAGAATTTGGGACAGCCCTCCCCCCACAACTCAAAGAACATGCATAGGGTGTAGTCAGTGGTGGGATTCAAATAATTTAACAACCGGTTCTCTGCTCTAATGACCAGCTGGGTAGGCATGGCTCGGTGGTCATGTGACCGTGTGGGCATGGCCAACTTAACATCACTCATGTCGATGGGCTCTTCGCCTTAAGCTGTTACAATGTAGTAAGGGTTAAACCAGAGAGGCACTTTCTGTAAGCAGGGCAATAACGATTAGGCTAGAAACACCACCAGAATGTTTCCTTCCTGCCTTCCTTACAGGATTAGCCCTGTAAAGTGGGAAAAAACACAAAATAAGATTTCTTCCCACAACCGGGTCTCCGAACTGCTTAGAAAGTTAACAACTGGTTCTCCCGAATAGGTGCGAACTGGCTGAATCCCACCACTGGGTGTATTCCCCATACAAATTTTGCATGCTGGGATTTGATGTACTGGTATTTCTTTAAGTAGTAAGGCACCAGTGTTTAGATGCACGAATAAAACTGGGAAAATGCAGTAATAATTAATAAGCCATATGATTTATTAAGAAGTGCTTTCAAAGGTAAGGATTCTGTTTCTTCCAGTGGTGAAATTCATTTTTTTTTACTACCGGTTCTGTGGGCGTGGCTTGGTGGGCGTGGTGTGGCTTGGTGGGCGTGGCAGAGGAAGGATACTGCAAAATCTGCATTCCCACCCCACTCCAGGGGAAGGATATTGCAAAATCTCCATTCCCACCCCACTCTGGGGCCAGCCAGAGGTGGTATTTGCCGGTTCTCCGAACTACTCAAAATTTCCGCTCCCAGTTTTCCAGAACCTGTCAGAACCTGCTGGATTTCACTCCTGGTTTCTTCCCCACCTCCAGTGAACTCCTGCCAACTAAATATGATAATAAATTCTTAGAAACATTGCCTAGCACACGTTTCTTTGGGAGATTATATTTTGCTAAGGTATCTCTTCTGTAACTGATTTTATATTCGGTCATTTTACTAATCGCAAACGCCATTGTTATCTCTCCTTTCAAAACTCCCCAAAAAAGCTTGCATAAGTTTTTTTTTTTTTTTTAAATAGAGTGTGGAAAATGGGAATTGCGTATGAAAAGTGAGAAATAGGAAGACACGAGATAATAAAAGCAAAAGCGATTATGGCAACATTTTGACAGGAAGTGTAATATAGCTTGATAACTTCCTTTCACAATCCAACGCCGAAATTCTTGCTCTTATCTTCAAATATATCATACGTTAATAAAGAGCCAGTGACTAATTCCACTCAATTCCATTTATAGATTATCTGATAAACGAGTATCTCGCTGTTTGGTTTCCCTTACATGAATATTCATGCTCAACTTTTACAAACTAGGTGACTCCTACTACAGTGTGAGAACCATGTGAGAAGGGTTACTATGTCAAATGAAAAAAAAGAACTAGAGTTATACCAATGACTCTGCCGTTTATTTTACAAGAAACGGTGTGCAAACAAGGATCAACCTGCAAGAGTTTCCATTTTCCCCATTCGTTAATGAGACATATGCAAGTTGTGTTGCAGAGAAGTTGAGTTGTTGATTGTTGTGGCTCCGTTACCTGAGCCTGTGTCATCGGCAGGAGAGGACTCTGAGAGTGAAGGAGAGGAGTTGGCAAGGCCTCTCTCTCCAGGACCCTCCTCTCTGGCAATGCCTTCAGTGTCCGCCGAAGGGCAAGAGATAGGGCCGCGGCCAAGCACGTCCATGCAGCCACAGATGGACAGTGATGAGGGTAATGAGTCTTGGCTGGATCCACGCCAGCGTCGCAGAGATAAGCACGCACAACAGAAGAAAAGGCGTGCCCAAAATTAGGCTGAGTCACTGGACCACACCCCACAGGATATAAAAGGGAGCATGGTGGCCAGTCAAACCTTGTGACGAACAAAGCTGAAAGCTTCAATGCCATTCTGCATTGCTGGATTTTTTGCTATAGACTTTGCTGGATTATCTCTGGACTTGATTGACTCCGTAATTATTGAGCTGTTTCTTTTGATGTACCAGAAGTGGGGAGAAGTTATCTCTCCTCTTCGTAAATAATAAATTCTTGGCAGGCAGCCACTAGGTTGTTGCCAAGTTCCGTTATCATAAGGAAAAGGATTTTGCCGGCTGGTTTGGTCTTTAACGCTTGAACGTCTGTTGGTGTGTGTGCATGTGGTTGGGGACAGAACATTGATATTGTGCCTTGGAGGAGGGGTCCTTGGTGCTCTCTGAACTTGGTTGTTTTCTTGCAGACATTTTGTTACCTAGCTAGCAGAGGTGGTATTCAGCCGGTTCGGACGAATTGGTAGTAATGATTCTGTGCAGAGAGCACCAAAGACCCCAGCTCAGTTCAATCCTGAGCTACAAATATTCTCTTCTATCAGTATTCTGCTTGAACTAGAAACCTATTAATTAAAGTAGTAACGATCTTGTTTACTTGGCTGGCTGCTGAGTGGTTTCTAATGGTCTTTGCTCTTTACTCACTCTATACTTTTCCTCTCTTTACTCTAGGCTAGGGCCTGAGAAAACACAAAACTACCTATTACCTTCGCATCTTCACTGCAATCAATAGTGGGCTTCCTAAGCAAGCTCTTTGTCATCATTTTGTCTTAATATTTAAATTCCACGCACTTTTCACTTCCCGTATGTAATTCTGCAGCTTTTCTCTCAGTTAGTAATGTTAAAATGTCATTTTTCCAGTTTTGATCCCAGCTGTCATCACTTCCAGTCCTTCCATTCTCATAATGTATGTTTTGTACAAATTAGGAGCACAGTTTGCACTTTTAATCCTCTCCTTTCCTTGTTCTGCTCTTATTTTCTTCCACGTTTAAGTGATTCTCCCATCTCTCTCTCTCTCTCTCTTTCTCTCTCTCTCTCTCTCTCTCCCTCCCTCTCTCTTGCTCTCTTTGTCCCTCTTTTGGAAAAAAGATACTGTAGAGAGTTGGGACTACACCCATGTAGTTTTCTGGACAGAATTTATTTATTTATTTATTTATTTTATTAGATTTCTATACCGCCCTACTCCCGAAGGACTCAGGGCGGTGCACAGCCAAACAATAAAAACACATACATACAAAATTTAAAAATAGAATAAAATCAAATTAAATAATTTTGGCCCCGACAAATTTAAAACCCCAAACTTTTAAAACCAATTTAAAATTGAATATATAAAATACTAAAAGATATTTAAAATTTTAAAAATCTTTTATAAAAGAGGGGGAAAATTAGGCCAGGGCGGCCTGGTGAAATAGTAAGGCCTTTAAGGCGCGGCGGAAGGTGCGCAGATCCGGGATCCTCCGTATCTCTGGGGGGAGCTCGTTCCAGATAGTAGGTGCCCCCACAGAGAAGGCTCTCCCCCTGGGGGCCACCAGTCGGCATTGTTTGGCTGACGACACCCGGAGGAGCCCCTCTCTATGGGAGCGTACCGGCCGGTGGGAGGCTATTGGTGGTAGTAGGCGATCCCGCGAGAATTATTGAAATCAATTAATTAATCATTCAGTTTTCTAAGGCCACCCTACTTAATAGCAACATTGAGCTTTCTATTTGCCAAGATAGGTTTTTGGGCCTCTCACATTATGGATCCTGTTATTTGCAGCCAACCGGTCAACTTTTAAAGATAAAAAGCAAAACAAAACAGAAGATTCAAAAAGTGAAGTTAAAACCCAGGCATCATTAAGACAGAAAACTGCTGAGAGGAAGATGGATGACCAGTGACTACTTTCAAAGGAACTGTATGTCAGCACTTCGCCACTGGCATAGAGAGCAGAGGAGAGAGAGAGATAAGCTCTGAACTTTTGCCTGCTAAATCCCTTTGAAGTCGGGTTGTCGTGGAAATGAAGAGGGGGGGGACATTCCTGGGAAATGACGAGACAAGAAGTCTGAAGAATGACTTGGAAGATAGCCAATGAGAAGCAGAGATTTGGGGATCGGAAAGGGAGGGATTGGGGGGGCAAAAGGTCAGTCTTGTCCGCATCGAGTCATGATCCGGTGGCTGTGCTCAATTAAAGAAAAGATTTCCTTAAAGATTGGCAGTTTGGAAATTCATTTATTTTGAGATAGCATCGAAGTCTGACACTGGAATCTTCATGACTCCCCTACCCAGGTGGCTCCATGGCCAACTGAAAGCCATCTTGGATCGTTCTTAAGTGCTCCCATTCTGAGACTCTGTGTTGACTATATATATTTAGTATTTTGTATTGCGTTGATCAAAACTGGAGGCAATATTCCAAGCGTGGTTTCACATGTACCCCTATATGATGCAATCTGAGTGGCACTATCACTCTCCTATATAACAGTAGGTCATCCCTAACCGAACTGCTGTCAGAATTAGCATCCAGTTTGCTCCAGAAAGCAGAAAACACAATCCAGAGTGCAGCCTGATGGTTTAGGCACAAAATTGGACCTCTGGCAACACTCACTCTCTAAAGAAGCTAACTTGTCCAAGCAAAGCCTACAGCAGTTCTAATAGGGCTACACCTTTAAGCCTGGATCTCTGTCAGATTTTGTTTCTGCTGTGCCTGGACAAGCTGACAGCAATGTTGGATTTTTGACGGTAAACACGAATTCAAAATAAATGTGGAACAAGAAACGGGAATGTTTCAAAAACCCAGGAAGCAGCCAACGCCAAGCGAACTCATCCTTCCCATTAAAATACATGGCTTTAAATTTGATTTATGATTTCCTGCCATTGCAGGAAATGGCAGTGTGGAAGCTGGCTGAAGGCAGACAAGATAAAATTGCTCTTGAGGCCGGTGAGCTGGGATTTTAGAAGCTCAGAGACAACTCAGATGAATGAACAGGTCCCCATCAGTGGAGTTTGTGCTGAGTAAAGCATGCCGTTCGAGAAAACAACCTCAGAAAACAAAATCAGGAGACATCATTTATCTTAGTGAATAACTATGGAGTTGTACCACAGCATAAGAAAGCATTGAAGAAGGGAACACAACCTGATCACTTACAATCACTAAGTTTACAGAATAACAGGGATCTTGGAGGTCTTCTAGTCCAACCCCCCGTTTAGGCAGGAAACCCTACACCACTTCAGAAAATTGGTTATCCAACCTCTTCTTAAAAACGTCCAGTGTTGGAGCATTCACAACTTCTAGAGGCAAGTTGTTCCACTGATTAATTGTTCTCACTGTCTGGAAATTTCTCCTTAAGTTCTAGGTTGCTTCTCTCCTTGGTGAGTTTCCATCCATCACTTCTTGTTCTTCCTTCAGGTGCTTTGGAGAAGAGCTTGACTCCCTCTTCTTTGTGGCAGAAGATATTGGAAGACTGCTATCATGTCATCCCAGTCATGTATGACCCCTGCTCCTCCCTTATAAATAATCCTGCCAGATTAGACTCTAGAGGGGTCCCACAGTATGACTTTGCAACTTTGCCTTCTTCCCAGATATTGGAAGTGCTATTTTGAAATAACGGTATTCTGGAATAACGTGAAACCCTATTACGATTTTCACTCGTTTTGCTTCGAATGCCCTAAGCAAAACATTTATGCAAAACCAGAGTCGTTCTAACCATCTGGTAAAAGTCATAACTTCCCCAAACCCAACCCTATTATTAAGAACAGTAATTGGTGGACATTATTATTATTATTATTATTATTATTATTATTATTATTATTATTATTATTATTATTATTATTATTATTATTATTATTATTATTTACTTTATTCATTAAACATGAAACTCAGTCAACTGAACATTCAAAAATGCATCACAAATACCATTGACTGGTGCTAATGGTTGATACAGGTTGCTGCCAGCATCCTAGGTATCAACCAAGTATCTTCTTAAAAGAAATGATTATTATTATTATTATTAATTTATTCATTAAAAATGAAACTCAGTCAACTGGACATTCAAAAATGCATCACAAATACCATTGACTGGTGCTGATGGTTGATACAGGTTGCTGCCAGCATCCTAGATATCAATCAAGTACCTTCTTAAGATGTACGATGTTCCGAATAGCGCAGTTTTTTGTAGTTCCACTGGTGTTATTGCAGGAAGCTGCAATTCACTGATGTATGTTATAAAATTCTTGGACATGGTACCAAGTGCCCCAATGACAATGGGTATCACTGTTACATGTTTCATCCATAGCCATGTAATTTCGATGGCCA
Organism: Pantherophis guttatus; assembly: GCF_059756535.1. Taxonomy (NCBI): domain Eukaryota; kingdom Metazoa; phylum Chordata; class Lepidosauria; order Squamata; family Colubridae; genus Pantherophis; species Pantherophis guttatus. Next base: position 78,689,918 of record NC_142070.1, on the reverse strand, counting down.
GCTCGCGATATTTCATGATTTTTTTCCAGTTCTTTTTCTTCGACTCTGGCGTCTCCTGGTACCGCGATGTCAATAAATTGTACGTTTTGGTTTTTGACAACTGTGATTTCTGGCATGTTGTGTTCCAAGTGACTATCCGTCTGGATTTGAAAGTCCCACAAGATCTTCACCTTCTCATTTTCGATAACTTTTTCCACTTTATGTTTCCATGACTTTTTGGATACAGGTAGGGCGTATTTTTTATATAATGACCAGTGGATTAATGTAGCAACTTGGTCGTGTCTAGCTTTGTAATCAGTTTGTGTGATTTTGCAGCATTCACATATTAAATGTGAAAGTTTCAACTTCGTTGTTGCAGAGTCGGCAGTTTGGATTGTTGGTGGATTTTTGTATCTTTGCTTTCATGGCATTAGTTTGTAGTGCTTGTTCTTGAGCAGCCAGTATTAAACCTTCCGTTTCTTTCTTGATGGTTCCCAACTTAAGCCATGCCCATGTAAAGCTGTCATCACATTTTCCTCCAATGTTTTTCAAGCGCTGTCCATGCAAAGCTTTGGTTTTCCATCTATTTCATCTGTCATCCAGCTGTTTTTCCTTATATTCTGCCTTTGTTTCTGTTGTTTTTATAATGTTCTCTGTTTTCACAGCCTGTAGCAATTTTTCTGTACTTTGGTTCACATAATCATTCAAACTTCGTTTTTCTTCTTCTACAGTTTGATGGATTTACAATAGTCCTCTGCCCCCTATTTTTCTTGGCAGGTACAACCTGTCGATGTCACTTCGTGGATGTAAATAATAGTAATAGTAATAATAATAATAATAATAATAATAATAATAATAATAATAATAATAAAATTTCACAAACTGACTACCTACAACGCCATGACCGTGTTGCTAAGATCATTCACTGGAAATTGTGCCAGAAGTTTGGATTTGAGTACAGCAAAAACCACTGGGAACATCAGGTTGAGAAAGTTTTAGAGAATGAGAAACTCAAGATCTTGTGGGACTTTAGGATTCAGACTGACAGGCACTTGGTCCACAACACACCTGACATAACAATAGTTGAAAAGAAAAAAGGATGGTTCATTGACATTGCAATACCTGGTGATGCACGGATTGAAGATAAGCAGCAAGAAAAAATCACAAAGTACCGGGACTTGCACATTGAAGTTGAGCGACTGTGGAAAAAGAAATCGTGTGTTGTCCCGATTGTAATTGGAGCCCTTGGAGCAATACCCAAAGGGCTACCCCGCTATTTAGAAATTCTAAATTTGCCGGACTTGAACATTTTGACTCTACAAAAAACCACCTTACTCGGAACAGCTTATATCCTCCGACGATACCTTAACAGTTCCTAGGTCCTTGGTTAGGACTTGAGCTGCTGAGCTATTAACCAGCCTCAAAGGCTGTGAATCTCACTAAAGATTAAATAATAATAATAATAATAATAATAATAATAATAATAATAATAATAATAATAATTGTTGCTGATCAGTGACGTTCTTTGTAAGGATGAACTCATCTGCTTTCATTTGGCCTTAAAACTGTAAAGGCAGCATGACTATTTATTTATTTATTTATTTATTGGTTCGATTTATATGCCGCCCTTCTCCGGAGACTCAGGGCGGCTTACAATGCGTTAAGCAACAGCCTTCATACTTTTGTATATACCTGCTTAGTAGGGCTTTCGCCCGCCCCCCAAGCGGTGTTCTTTTTTATACAAAGTCAGTTTATTGCCCCCACAATCCGGGTCCTCATTTTACTTACCTCGAAAGGATGGAAGGCTGAGTCAACCTTGAGCCTGGTGAGATTTGAACTTGCAGTAATTGCAGGCAGCTGGTGCTACTTAACCGCACTTTAGTCTGCTGCGCCACCAAGGCTCTTGCTTAGTGCAGTGTATTAATATTACTAATGAGGTCTGCTTTCAGGGAATAATGCATTAATTCACATTATATCTGTGCCCAGCATACATTTTTCAATATATGTTGACACTTTTCCTACTATTTTATTTATCTAATATCAGTTTCCTAAACTTTCTTAAAAGGGCAAGGGGAATATTTCACAAATAATAACACAGTTACAATCTCTTAGAATTTTTAAAATTTAACCATTGTCATCAAGGACTTTAAATTGCATACAACACTGTTTCTTGCACATGATGGGTTTTTCTTTTAAAAAAATCTAGTTTAGAAAGAAGAAGAAGAAAGAAAAAAAAACTACCTGGCTTCATGTAATATATATCCCACAAACAGTAAGGAAGAAAAGGACTTTAATGTAGTGTCTTTGAGAAAATTCACCAAGCGGTAGGTAGACAAGCTTTTGAAGCTCAAATACTTTGGCCACCAAATGAGAAGAGAGGACTACTTGGAGAAAACCCTGATGTTGGGAAAGATGGAACGCAGAAGGGGACGGTAGAGGAGGAGATGGTTAGATAGGGCCATTGACCCAACGAACGTGAATTTGGACCAACTCCAGGAGATGGTGGAGGGCGTGCTGCTGTGGTCCACCATGAGGCCGCAAAGAGTTAGACACAACCTAGCGTCTGAACAACAACAGACAAGCTTTTAAAGAGATCGGCTCAGGGCCAGTCTAGATACGCATCATAGTTGCACTAATTAAAATAGCAGCTGCGTTTCACATCCAATTCCTAGGACACGTTTAAGAGCTGGGAACGTGTTGGGTTCCACCTTCCATTTACCCAGAGCCATTCTGGAATTAGTAATCAGGTTCATCCTGTATGATTCAAAGGATGATGGCTGTCTCAGACCTCCTTGATGAGTTAAATATAGACCAGATGATGTGTGTTGTGTGCTCCTCACGAGTATCAAAGAGCTGGGACCGAGCCAGAAGGCGGAGACACATTTGGAGTGATTAAGGCACACGTTTTCGAGGGACCTTCCAAGAAGGTTTGCCTGACATCCCTATTTGCTTTATGTTGTAGGTCAGCGGTCACCAACTGGTGGTCCGTGGACCACTGGTGGTTTGTGAGAAAATTTTGGTGGTCCGCAGAAAAATGATTTGTATTTTTTATATTGCACTAAATTAGGGGTCCTCAAACTACGCCCCCTGGGACAAATATGTGTAATGAACATTTGTGTTGCTGCAGAGAGTCTCCCCATTCGGGGTCTTTTTATGCAGGTTGGAGGGGAACAGAAATTCTGACTTCAGGACTGCTTCAGCCTCCTGGTACGGGACTCTGGGCGAAGGCTGGAGGGAAGCACCGCTGGTGGAGAAGAGTTGGAGAGCCTTGTTCCAGTGGGACTGCATCATGGCCTGGAACTGGCTGACCATCTCAGCCCACTGAGCCTCCAGATGCCGGTACCTGGCCTTGTACTCCCGCAGGTCTTCCCTCTGCTTGGAAAGCCTATGCTCCTAGTCCTCAGTGAGGTGCTTCTGCTGAGCCTCCTTCTCGGCCAGATCCAATTTAAACTGAGCTGTTTTGCCAACTCTTTCTCCTGGTGGCTGCTTAGCTCCAACAACTGCTTCCTGTTGGGGCCCTAAGGAGCCCGGTGGGGAGGTAAGGAGTGGCTGGCAGGGGAGAGGCGAGTAGAGGCTGGCGAGGCACCCCTCGACATGAGTGACATCGAGTTGGCCACGCCCACCCAGTCACATGACCACCTAGCCACACCCACCAAGCCGGTCATTAGGCAGATCATATTAATAGTCCACAGGATTTAAAATTATGAATTTAGTGGTCCCTGAGGTCCGAAACCAAGATAACCAAGGTTTTGGTTATCACCTTTAGAGCGCTCCATGGCTTAAGACCTGGTTATCTACGGGACCACCTGCTACCACCAATAGCCTCCCACCGGCTGGTACGCTCCCATAGAGAGGGGCTCCTCCGGGTGCCGTCAGCCAAACAATGTCGACTGGCGGCCCCCAGGGGGAGAGCCTTCTCTGTGGGGGCACCTACTATCTGGAATGAGCTCCCCCCGGATATACGGAGGATCCCGGATCTGCGCACCTTCCGTTGCGCTCTCAAGACTTTTTTATTCCATCAAGCCGGCCTGGCCTAAATCTTTCCCCTTTAAAATGTAAATTTTAATTTGTTTTTAAAATTATTGGGTGTTTTAAATTTGTCTCGGCCAAATTGTTTAATTCGGTTTTATTCTGTTTTTAAATTTTGTATTTATGTGTTTTATTCTGTGGCTGCTCACTGCCCTGAGTCCTTCGGGAGTAGGGCGGTATATAAATGAAATGAAATGAAATGAAAGGTTGGTGAAACTGTCAGAAATCACTTTCTCTCGGAGCGCTCCTTTGTAACCGAAAAATTAACAGCCTATTTGCCAGCAGGAACGTTTCCCCTTGTAATTAAGAAATACAAAACAAGAATCGCTCTCTTACCACGAGTGCAGTTGAGCCGAGTTGATAATTCCACAAAACCTGTTGCTAGGCGTAACATATCCCTTTAAGGAATGCCATAAACCTGTTAACAAGAAGCATGCAATTTAAGCCGGCACGGTTATGCAAGTTGGCTTTGTTTCATGTTAGATAATATGTGGGGGGAATGCAGTGGCTCAATGGCTAAGACGCTGAGCTTGTCGATCAGAAAGGTCGGCAGTTCGGCGGTTCGAATCCCTAGTGCCGCGTAATGGGGTGAGCTCCCGTGACTTGTCCCAGCTTCTGCCAACCTAGCAGTTCGAAAGCAGGTAAAAAATGCGAGGAGAAAAATAGGGACCACCTTTGGTGGGAAGGAAACAGCGTTCCGTGCGCCTTTGGCGTTGAGTCATGCCGGCCACAGGACCACGGAGACGTCTTCGGACAGCGCTGGCTCTTCGGCTTTGAAACGGAGATGAGCACCGCCCCCTAGAGTCGGGAAGGACTAGCACATATGTGCAAGGGGAACCTTTACCTAGATAATATGTGGATACCCAGTGAATAATGTCATGGCAAGTACTATAAATGCAGAAATTTCTAACATACCCAAACTATTTCCTTTCCCCCCTTTTGTTCCACTTATAAAACCAAAAATCCTGTTATAACGGAATAACAGAGTTGGAAGGGATCTTGAAATTCTTCTAATCTAACCCACTGCTCAAGCAGGAGATCGATACCTTTTCAGACAAATGGTTGTCTAATCTCTTCTTTAAAACCAACAGTGATGGAGCACCCAGAACTTCTGGAGGCAGTCATTCCACCCATTAATTGTTCTGTAAGTTCTGTCCTCTCTCGAAAAGTGTCCTCCTAAATGTCCTCCTTTTCGTTATTTGAAGGCTAATCTGTAAATCTCCGTATTCGATCGATGCTGAGCCAATCCGTTGCTTGTGATGTGACGTATTTGAATTTGACCTGACAATTCATCCTGTCAAATACAAATACATCACATCACACGGTACACTGCGTCGAGTGTTGTGGCCCGTACACGGCCTGTGTGGCTGGTGGCTGATTCGGACAGCGAAGAGGCTGGTGTGGTGCTGCACCAGCAGCCTGTGCAGCTGGCACTCGAGTCGGACAATGAGGAGGCTGGAGAAGATGTGGGGCCAGAGGGGGGGGATTCAGCCAGGGCCTTCAGAACCTCCAGAAGCTCCCATAAGTGAAGAGGACGAAGAGGAGGAGCCTCTTCTCAATGCACGGGCGCGCAGAGCTGCCAAAAGGCAGGAGTAGCTCCTCAGGAGGAGGTCTCCTCGAGAGTAAGGCTTGGGGCTAATTGGCCACTCCCCTAGCCTATTTAAGGAGGAATGCCAACTGAAGCAATTTGCAGGGAACAACCGTTCACTCTCCTTCGTGCCTTGATCTTAGTTCTCTGCAAATTGCTTCTGGGCTTTCTGCCAACCATAGTAAGATTATGATTATTTATTCTTTGGATTCTTGCTGGCTGTTAAAAAAGTTAATTAACAGCCTTTGTTTGAAAAAAAACCCTGATTTTATTTTAGTAAACTAAGGTTTGTACAGACTTTGTATGTGCTGCGTTCTTTGGGGTCCATAGCTGGGGTAGAACAGTGAGATGCAATTATGAGACGCATGTGCTCTGCACAGGAGAATTGTATTGAGAGAGTGCGCCGTGCGCATGTGGCTTTGTTTACTTCTTACCAAAACACGACACGGCACATAAATCTTCAATTTATAGTGTCCTCCTTCTCATTATAAAAAAGTTGGTCACCTTATGAACAGGGTAAATAATATCTTTCCAATTGAACAGCATAGGACCCGGGTACCTTCGAGACCGTCTTCTGCCACCAATAGCCTCCCACCGACCAGTCCGCTCCCACAGAGAGGGTCTCCTCAGGGTGCCATCGGCCAAGTCATGTTGGCTGGCGACACCCAGTGGGAGGGCCTTCTCTGTGGGAGCCCCAGCCCTGTGGAATGAACTGCCCCCGGAAATTCGTAAGATTTCTGACCTCCGGGTATTTTGCTGCGCACTCAAGACCCTATTGTTCCGCCAGGCTGGGTTAGCAACATAATTTTATATTGGATGTTTTAAACTTTTGGGGTTTTAAATTAAGCCAAATTTATTTAATACTTTTAAATTATTTTAAATTGATGTCTATTCTGTTTTTAAATAGGCTGTACACCGCCCTGAGTCCTTCGGGAGAAGGGCGGTATAGAAATAAAATTTATTATTATTATTATTATTATTATTATTATTATTATTATTATTATTATTATTATTATTATTATTATTGTTGTTGTTGTTGTTGTTGTTGAACTAAAATCTGGACTTCAGTAATATTAAAATCACAATAAACTCTACTTTTACTTGCCAGGCCTCACCACATTTTAGTACCAAGTTTAGATAAACCGAGTTGTTTGCAAAGCACGGGCAAACAAAGAGAAAGATTTGCTAACAGGAACAGTCATTGAGCAATGATGTTTTATTGTGTTGCGCTGTATGCATAGCTCTCTGGGATTAGATTTTAGCCCATGGGTAACAACAAACTGGCATTGCTTTCTTTCTGGATGATGGGGAATGAATGTCCTGTTTGCAGGTTGTTAAGGAAACAGAACACGACAAAGATGACTTGGAATTCTCTGCTTAATACTGTTTTGCCAAAACGGAAAGCAGTCTGGGTTTTAAAAATAAACGCGACGAAGCTAACAATCTCTGCCAAACATTTGGGGGTAGGGGGCAGGAAAGAATGGAATCTAACCAGTATTATCTTACTTTGGATAATGATACGATGATTCAATTTCCCACCTCATCCCCATCTTATTTCCACAAATACATGTGATTACAGACAGAGATGGGATTCACATAATCTGCCTACAGGTTCACCCATCACCGATAATGGGAGCACGCCAGTGGTGGGTTGCTACCGGTTCTCCCCGGTTCTTGCAAACCGGTAGTGGAAATTTTGAGTAGTTCAGAGAACCGGTAAATACCACCTCTGCCTGCCCCTGCCCCCAATCTATTCTCCGCCTCCCGAGTCCCAGCTGATTGGCTAGAAGGAAAAAAAATCAGGGCTCACTTGACAAAGAAGAGGAAAGAAAAAAAAGAACCAAGACACCGTAGCTTTAAATTGAGAAGCCAAGAAGCCTCCCAACTGATCGGCTAGAACCGATCCGCTCCTTGTAAACCGCTCAGTGGTGGTAGATTGGTAATTGAGGCTAAGCTGCCTGAAAGTGGTTTCTGATGCTCTCGGTAGTGGCAGAGCGGCAAAAAAACTGTAGGGCGGCGCTTTAAAGGGCCGCCCTACAGCTGATCAGTGTTAAAAGGCAATGTGGTGGTAGACCGGTGCCTCCAAAAACAAATGAGTAGACCAATGCCTGCAAAAATAAATGGGTAGACCAGTGCCTCCAAATACAAATGGGTAGACCGGTACAGCTCTGCAAGCAGTTAAAAGCCTGGTAGACCAGTACCTCTGCTAAATCCTAAAGAATTGTTTGTCATATGACCATCAATATCTGAGGGGCGGCCTCAAAGAAGAGGGGAGCCAAGCTATTCTCCAAAGCACCTGAAGGCAGGACAAGAAGCAACGGATGGAAACTCATGAAGGAGAGAAGCAACCTAAAACTAAGGAGAAATTTCCTGACCTTGAGAAGACTTAATCAATTGCCTCCAGAAGTTGTGTGTGATCCATCATTGGAAGTTTTTAAGAAGAGACATGTTGTGTATGTATCTATTTTGTGCGGGAAATTCAAATGCACAGTGAATTCTGATTGGTTCTTGGTTGCCTCTGGAAAGTATATAAAGAGGGCTGTTGCCTGTGAGTTTTTGCTGAAGTCTCACCCTGAATTAAAGAGCTGTTGTTACTAGCCTGCTTGTGCCTTTCGTTATTCCCGCGCTACAACAAGACAGGACAGGGCTTCTTGCTTGAGCAGGGAGTTGGTCTAGAATTGTCATGGCGAACCTATGGCATGTGTGCCATGGAGCCATATCTGTGGGCATGTGAGCGTTGCCCTAGCTTACCTCCAGCGCGCATACATGCCGGTTAGCTGATTTTTGGGCCTTCCAGGCCCACTGGAAGTCGGGAAACAGGAAGTCGGCCTCAGGAGGGCCTCCGGGGGTGGGTGGATGGGGGAGGCTGTTTTCGCCCTCCCCAGGCTCCAAGGAAGCTTCTGGAGCCTGAGGAGGGCAAAAAAACGGGCCTACCAGGCCCACCGGTAACCTTTTTGCCGTCATGTGCCAAAGCCGGGGGAGCGCGTTGGGATTGCATGCACATTCGCGGGGTGGGGGACACGGGGGGCATTGAATTATGGGTGTGGACACGCATGTGCACAACCCTCCCTGCGCTCCCCCCGCTTTTGGCATGCGACGGCAAAAAGCCATCACTGGTCTAGACCTCTAAGGTCCCTTCTGGCTGTATTCTGTCTGAACTGCAGCTCATCATTTTCATTGCATAGCTCAGATTTTAAGTCAGGAGTATTTCCAGTAGAACATTTTTATCAGCATCCAGGCAATTCCTAAGCATCTTTTAAAAATATTGCATCTCTCTCTCTCTCCCTCCTTCTCCCTTCTCTCTTTCATCTTACAGTTGCCTCAAAAATTAAGTTAACCCTCATAGCAATGAGGATTCTAGGTTAGAGCTTAAGTTCTCCATTTCTTCCAAGATCCTTCCAAGGTTTATTCTCCCCTCATTCCCCTGTATTTCTTAAAATCTGCTTTATGAGAAATCCAAGAAATACATTAAATTGCATCATTAATTTCTTTTGAAAACAAAAACTTCAGCCTTATATAGTCATTTCCAGTGGTGGGTTTCTCCCGGTTCGGCCAAATCGGTAGTGTTGATGATATGATGTCACCGAACCGGTTCTGCCCCGCCCCCCCGCCCCGCGTTATTCTTACCTTTTATTTGCCCCCACCCCCAATCTATTGCTGCCCCCTGAGTCCCAGCTGATAGGCTAGAAGGAAAAAAAACTGTTTAAACTCTTGCCACGGGGCTTCAAAGGGCCTCCCTACAGCTGATCAGTGTTAAAAGGCAATGTGGTGGTAGACCGGTGCCTCCAAAAACAAATGAGTAGACCAATGCCTGCAAAAATAAATGGGTAGACCAGTGCCTCCAAATACAAATGGGTAGACCAGTACAGATCTGCAAGCAGTTAAAAGCCTGGTAGACCAGTACCTCTGCTAAATCCTAAAGAATTGTCACATGACCATCAAGCCACGCCCATAAAATAAGCCACGCCCACAGAACCAGTAGTAAAAAATTTTAGAACCCACCCCTGATCATTTCCCTAATATTCCTGCTACTACCACTAGTGTCCCAATGCTATTTCTCGCCCCCTTTACGCATTAAAAATTTCTGGGACTAATCTAAAAAGTCCACTGATAGGGAAATAGAGGCAGACGTCCCTTCCTGTTGCTCCGGCAATGCTCTTAAGAGGATCAGATAGATTACCCAAGAGATATCAAGGGGCCTGCCTTCTAGAAATCTCTCTAGTCCCCTTTTCAAGCCAAACTAGTAGCCAACTTCACATCTTGAAGCAGGATATTTTACAGATTGAATGTATGCTGTGTGAAGAAACATGCCTCCTTACCAGGGGTGAAATGCTCCCAGTTCGGACCGGATCGCCCGATCCAGTAGCGATGGCGGCGGGAGTTCGGAGAACCTGTAGCAAAAATCCCTGCAGCCCCCCCCCCCACATGCCTAGCTGAGCCGCACGATCATCAGAGGCTTTTTAAAAAAAAAAAAAAAAACTTTTAAAAGCATTTTTTCTACAACCTCTTCCGACGAAAAAATGCTTTTAAAAGAAAAAAAAAAGCCTCTGATGATCGCGCGGCTCAGCTGGGATCATCAGAGGCTTTTCAAAGCATTTTTTTCAGCAACCCCTTGGCCGAAGAGGTGGTAAAAAAAATGCTTTGAAAAGTCTCTGACGATCCCAGCTGAGTTGCCTGATCGGCAGAGGCTTTTCAAAGCATTAGAAAAAATGCTTTGAAAAGTTAAAAAAAAAAAAAAGTTGGCCGTGCCCACCCAGTCACATTACCCCCCCCAAGCCACGCCCACAGAACCGGTAGTAACAAATTTTACATTTCACCCCTGCTCCTTATCTGTTTTAAGTTGCCAACTGGTCCATTCCATGGGATGGTCTAGTTTTCTGGGAGAGATTAAAAAAAAAGCCTTGTCCTTAACTTCACTTTCTTCGCCAGGCATAATTGGATAAGCTTCTATCAAATCTCCTCTTAAGTATCTTATCTGTAGCCGAACAGCTCTAAGTGTTGCAGCCTGCAGAAGAGTTAGCAGATAACCTTGAAGAAAAAAAATACAAGATTTGCTATCAGAAAGTAAGCGATAAGTTAGTCCAGAGAAAGAAAAAGGCATGAGAAAGAGATTTAAAATAACCTCATCTTGATTCTATGAGGTGTAAGAAAGGGATCAGAAAGGTTTTCTACTGATAGTCCTCAACTTACAGAACTTCGTTTAGTGACCTCGACTTACAGCAGTTCATTTGAAGTTACAATGGCTCTGTAGGCCAAATTCACTTAACCACCGTGTTGCTAATTTATTTCATTGCAATTCTAGCGATGCTCTCAGAACAGTGGTGGGTTCCTCCCGGTTCGGTCCAGTTCGGCCGAGCCGGTAGCGGTGACGATATGATAAATGATGATCTGCGCATGCAGATAAGGTAAGTAGAGAGCTCACCCCTGGGTCAGTGGTGGGTTGCCTCCGGTTCACACCGGTTCTATAGAACCGGTAGTAAAACTGGCAGGAGGCACCGGCCACCGACCCCGATGTCACCAAAATGCTTCTGCGCATGTGCAGAAGAGCGAGCCCGCGTGCAAGCGAAGTGAGCACGTGCACACGGTCCCATTGCGAACCGGTAGTAAAGGTAAGTAGAACCAGGGGTGAAATGCTCCCGGTTCAGACCAGATTGCCCGATCCAGTAGCGATGGTGGCGGGTGGTTCGGAGAACCGGTAGAAAAAAATCCCTGCAGCCCCCCCCCACACACACACCATGCCCAGCTGAGCCGCACGATCATCAGAGGCTTTTTTAAAAAAAATTTAAAAGCATTTTTTCTACTACCTCTTCCGACGAAAAAATGCTTTTAAAAGTAAAAAAAAAAAAAAGCCTCTGATGATCGCGCGGCTCAGCTAGGATCGTCAGAGGCTTTTCAAAGCATTTTTTTTCAGCAACCCCTTGGCCGAACAGGTGGTAAAAAAAATGCTTTGAAAAGCCTCTGACAATCCCAGCTGAGTTGCCTGATCGGCAGAGGCTTTTCAAAGCATTAGAAAAAATGCTTTGAAAAGTTTTTTTAAAAAAAAGTTGGCCACGCCCACCCAGTCACATTACCCCCCAAGCCACGCCCACAGAACCGGTAGTAACAAATTTTACATTTCACCCCTGAGTAGAACCCATCCCTGCCCGGGGTCATACATCAACTATCTGCGTGTACAGCTTCCTTCTTCCTCTCTCTCTCTCTCTTCCTTTCCATGGATAAGGATGCTTCGTGCCGACCAAAGGGTTAACTCCAGAAGAACCTCAACGGGTAAGGATTTGACTTTGAAAAAGATACCGGAGGCTATATTTGATTTTTGAGCGTAGGTGAGGGAAGACTAACCTCGCTTTCTTTGGGATCGACACAGGTGTGCGCTAAACTTCAAAGCTGCCGACGGAAGAGTTTACACCTGGGAGGGGAGCGGGGGGGGGGCGGGAAGGAAAAATCCTCCATTAAACTGCACCCACCACAGTCTGCTGAAGATTCAGACAGGGCCTTCCTTTGTGCCAGCCCTTCTCCATCAGCTATTGCCGCCCAAATGGAGGGTCTCGAAGATGTGAAGCCCCTGAGAAACAGGCCCGCCTCCTTCCCAAACCGTTGGGTAGAGATTTTCCCCTGTTAAACATTATCTTGTGTCTTCAGTCTTATTTGAGTCACAGTCACGCTTATAGGAGCCTTGTTCCAAGTGTTGTGTTGTACACTATTTTTGCATCCGTGCAACAGGTGGGGTAGGTGAGACAATTAGCGAATATGAGTAGAGGGGGGGTGCATGAATTTTTAGATGGGGATATCATCAGGGGCTTCTGTCTCCCCCAATAAAAATAGTGTCTTTATATTATAATTTATAGATTATATTTCAGGTAATAGATGAAAAGATGAGCCTTGGTAGTACAGTGGTCTAAAGCACCCTGTTATTAAGACCAGCTACCTGCAATTACTACAGGTTCGAATCTCGCCAGGCTCAAGGTTGACTCAGCCTTCCATCCTTTCTAAGGTAGGTGAAATGAGGACCCAGTTTGTGGGGGCAATAAGCTGACTTTGTATAAATATACAAAAAAGGATGAAGGCTATTGCTTAGCACATTGTAAGCCGCCCTGAGTCTCCGGAGAAGGGCGGCATATAAATCAAATTAAAAAAAAAAAAAGGTATTTGGGCAAAGATTTATGCAGATGCCCTTACCTTCACCCAGGAAATCAAAGTGTTACCCGCAGTGGTGGGTTTTAACCGGCTTTACTACCGGTTCTCTTCGTGCACGCGCTTCGTGCGTGATCGCCGCACACATGCGATCGATGCATGTGTGTCAATCTTGCGCTCTGCGCAAGCGTGTTGGGAATCTGCCCAGCTGAGGTGCGGCAATCCACTCTGATAGGTGCTATCAGCTGGGCTAAAAAAGAAGAAATAAAAGGTAGGAATAACGCAGGGGCGGGCGGGAGGGCCCAGCTCCCGGGAAAAGAGAACCGGTTCGGTGACGTCATATCGTCACCGCTACCGGTTCGGCCGAACCGGGAGGAACCCATCTCTAGTTGCCCGACACGAAAGGATGAATAACTTACGTTTCAAAGCAAGTAAACTAACACACATTTGCCTACTACGTTAAGTTTTTTTTAGACAAAAAATACTACTTGTTCTACAGTGTTATCTTCCACTCCATTGTCTCTACCTTCAATAGAGAGAGATCACCTGGAGCCATGATGGCGAACCTATGGCAGGTGTGCCACAGGTGGCAGGCAGCACCCTCTCTGTGGGCACGTGAGGAGTGGAGAATTTGTTCTTCTGTTTATGCTTGGCATGAAGACTTGTGGGATAGTTTTGTGCCACAGATAAATGGCAATCTCGCGGGACTGATTTTTTTTTAAATAGAAACCTTACTTCACAAGCTCTCATTAACATTTTGGAGGAAAAGGCTTCCTCAACCCATCTTTATATCATTAGATGGGAATTTCAGGTAGAAGAGAATGTAAATTTAGCAAGTAAAAGAATCTTGTAAATATCCTTGTGTAGTGTGTGGACCAGGAATCAGCAACCTGCAGCTCTGGAGCCGCATGTGGCTCTTTCACCCCTCTGCGGTGGCTCCTTGTCACTCAAAATATGCGTCACAACTGCCAATGTGCGACACACAATTTATTGAGTTTTTCAACCCCATGGATAAATCCAAGAAAAGAAAAGTTTCAGAAGAAAACAAAACATTTAATTCAACTACATAGGCTAGTTTTGTGGCCGCTTAAGAAATAGTCAGGCACGGGAAGGGTTTTGTGGCTCCCGGTGTTTTCTTTTCTGTGGGAAACGGGTCCAAATGGCTCTTTGAGTGTTTAAGGTTGCAGACTCCTGGTGTGGACTATGTCTTTTGGGGGTTGGGAATTAGATGGATAATTTTTCAAATCTGAGCAAAATCTAGCACATTATGTATAAAACGAGGACCTTCATTGATATTTCTTCACTACTCCTAGGTGTCAGATTAGTAACTCTTTCAAAGAGGGAGGCCTTTATATAAACTTTAAAAGTAATCACCATCAATAATTGTTCTATAGGTGGCATCTACCACCGGAGTGAATTTCTAAAATGTTTCCCAGTACATCTCCACTCTGTTGGAAATGTAAAGCGCATAAAGGGACATACTATCATATATGGTGGGCATGTCCCAAAGCTAAAAAATTCTGGAACAATATAAAAATGCAACTGGAACAAATAATAACTCAAAAGGTACCATTAAAACCAGAAACTTACTTATTAGGAATATCTACAAGCAAATATGAAAAAGAAATAATATATTTAATAACACACATTTTGACTGCAGCAAGAATCATATACGCACAAAATTGGAAATAAGAAGAGGTCCCGACTGAAGAGAAATTAATATCCAAAATTATGGAATGCGCTGAGATGGATAGACTCACTAAGGAGATCCAAGGAAACGAAGAATCTGAATATTATCTGGTCTGGCAAAAGTGGTATAAATGGTTAGAGGGAAATGAAAAAAAAAAGAGAAGAAGAAAGAAAGAAAAATTAAATAAAAGAAAAGATATCAATAGAGTAAAATAAATTTTTACATCAAATAAAATTTAAGAAAGAGACACCAGATATCAATAAAATAATATCATTATATAAGGTGAGAGAAATAATGTATATTGAAGAATATAGGATATTGATATTGTAACAATTCAGATATTATAGGTAGATGTCATTAAGATGATGCTTGTTGTAAATTGTTTTACTTGCATTTATAAATGTATTATGTGGTTTCTTAAATTAATAAAAGTTTAAAAATTAAAAAAAAAAAGTAATCACCATCCCCTGAAAATAAAAGAATGGTGAATCGGGGTGGAAAACAGATTGAAAACTGCACTGTTTATGTGTCGATTTATCCGTGGATTTTTATTTGCATTTCCTTCGAAAAGTCATCCTGATAACCGGCCAGGAAAATCAACAAGTGCTTTTAAAAAAAAAAAAGTTAGCGAGTTACGTCTTTTGCAAAACAAGACTGACACGTGAGTTGGAATCTTAATTCTGGTATTTATCACAAGATGGGGAACCTGAGTTGGATCTGCCAAAGACTGAGAGAAAACTAGGACAACACTAACTGCCTTATTGGCTGGCAATGATCTCAGTCTCTCTGGAGACTTCAGCCTTCTGCAGTTACAACATACTTAACTGGAGTCCTGCAGATAGATCAAGCAGGGATATCCATTTCATTGGGCCTCCGTCGGGTGTGGCTTGATAGACAGGGAGTTTACCCAAATCTCCCTGCATACCTATTTTATCTGCTAAAGTCAGTTGGCTCTGTTAAAACCGCTCCGTGTTTTTCTTTTAAAAAGACAGTCGCACGAACCAAGAATTGGGTGGTAGGCAGAGATGGGTTTCAGCAGGTTCTGACCAGTTCTGAAGAACTGGTAGCGGAAATTTTGAGTAGTTCGGAGAACCGGTCGTAAAAATTCTGACTGTCCCCACTTCCCATCTGTTCTCTGCCTCCCAAGTCCCAGTAGATCGGGAGGACATGGGGATTTTGCAGTAACCTTCCCCTGGATTGGGGAGGGAATGGAGATTTTACAGTATCCTTCCCCTGCCACGCCCACCAAGCCATGCCAATCAAGCCATGCCATGCCACACCCACCAAGCCACGCCCACGGAACCGTTAGTATAAATTTTTGAAACCCACCACTGGTGGTAGGGTATTTTGACTTAGACTAACTTTATCGTCACAATCCAGGAGAAGGTTACTGCAAAATCCCCATTCCCTCCCCACTCCTGGGGGAAGGATATTGCAAAATCTCCATTCCCTCCCCACTCCTGGGGAAAGGATACTGCAAAATCTCCATTCTCACCCCACTCCTGGGGAAAGGATACTGCAAAATCCCCATTCCCACCCCACTCTGAGGCCAGCCAGAGGTGGTATTTACTGGTTCTCCAAACTACTCAAAATTTTCGCTACCGGTTCTCCAGAATCTGTCAGAACCTGCTGGATTTCACCCCTGCTTGACACCCAAAGTGGTAAAAAAGGAAGTAAAGAACAAGAAGTCAGAAATTGGAACTTGCTAGAAAGGAGAACTGCCTTTCATAATCTTATTGGCTGAACTGTCATACCGTAAGCTACTTGCATCTCTACTGATTTTAACTTTTTGCACCCGTATCGTATGCTTTTATTTGGGGGCAAACCCAGCTGGGTTTTGGCTTTTTCCAACCAAAACAGCTGCTGGTTATTATTTCTTTGAATTATCGTTTACTCACTCTCAGCTCCATCTAGCAAACCATGAGGAACAGATGCCAACGGGCTTCTGGTATCGTTTTTACAGAAGCTCTAATTTCCCTGTGTCAGGGGCAAGTGTGCCATGAACCATATGCCACAGCCACTTCATTGTTGCACCCGTTCACATGTTCAACTGCCCAGATCAGCCATCTGCTGGATGGAAACCAGCAGCTGTTTCAAAGCTGCCAGGTCTCGAAGACAATGAATGCAATGAAGGAGTCTGGGGGTGGGGTGGGGGAAGTAGGCCGTGAGGCTGATGTAATGAAGAACCTATAAGCTTTGGACGTCCCATCATGCCAACTTGCATCCTAAAGCAGGGGTGTCAAATTCGATTTCATTGAGGGCCGCATCAGGGTTGTGTTTGGCCTCGGAAGGCCGGGAGGCTGGGCGTGGCTGGGCATGGCCAACTTGACGTCATTCGTGTCGGGGGCACTTGTGGTGCCAAGGCAGGACTTCCTTGAGACACTCTCCCCCGTCACTCTAATTAATAATCTATCTTCCTTCCTTCCTTCCTTCCTTCCTTCCTTCCTTCCTTCCTTCCTTCCTTCCTTCCTTCCTTCCTTCCTGCTTTCTTCCTTCCTGGTCCCTCCCAGCCCCCACCCCAATAAAAGACAACAAATAGGATTTTCAGGCAGACTTTTTTTTAGTGTTCATTAGATAAATTTCCAGACCCTCCCTTCCTTCCTTCCTTCCTTCCTTCCTTCCTTCCTTCCTTCCTTCCTTCCTTCCTTCCTTCCTTCCTTCAGACTGGGTTTTCTTTTTTTAGTGTTCATTAGATAAATTTCCAGACCCTTCCTTCCTTCCTTCCTTCCTTCCTTCCTTCCTTCCTTCCTTCCTTCCTTCCTTCCAGCAGACTGGGTTTTCTTTTTTAGTGTTCATTAGATAATTTTCTAGACCCTTCCTTCCTTCCTTCTTCCTTCCTTCCTTCCTTCCTTCCTTCCTTCCTTCCTTCCTTCCTTCCTTCCTTCCTTCCTTCCTTCCAGCAGACTGGGTTTTCTTTTTTTAGTGTTCATTAGATGACTTCCTTCCTTCCTTCCTTCCTTCCTTCCTTCCTTCCTTCCTTCCTTCCTTCCTTCCTTCCTTCCTTCCTTCCTTCCTTCCTTCCTTCCTTCCAGCAGACTGGGTTTTCTTTTTTAGTGTTCATTAGATGACTTCCTTCCTTCCTTCCTTCCTTCCTTCCTTCCTTCCTTCCTTCCTTCCTTCCTTCCTTCCTTCCTTCCTTCCTTCCAGCAGACTGGGTTTTCTTTTTTAGTGTTCATTAGATGACTTACTTACTTCCTTCCTTCCTTCCTTCCTTCCTTCCTTCCTTCCTTCCTTCCTTCCTTCCTCCCTTTCTTCCTTCCTCCCTCCTTCCTTCCTCCCTCCCTCCTTCCTTCTTCCCTCCCTCCCTCCCTCCCTTCCCTTTTTATGTCTGTATATAAAGTAAATGTTACCTTATCTTGTTAAATAGTATAGTTATAGTATAGTATGTTATATACTATAACTTTCTGTTAAATAATATATGCCTGCATTTGTTTTTCCAACCCACCCCAACCTCCCCTGTATACACGCATACCCATTGTGCCTTTTCCTTTTATGGTAAAGCAAATGTTATGTAGAGCATAGAAAGAGAATAAGAATTTAAGAAATTAAAGGCATGAGATGTGGAGGGGGCCAGAAGGGGGAGGAAACATACTGTAACTAAACCTGGTTTATTCCCTTGACCTCGCCTTACCTTCCTGTCCCTACAAATATTATTTTGCGCCGCCATGTCCACCCGCTGATTCATACAGTGCCTTTTGTTCCTCTTCCTTTTTCTCTTCACTTGTCTGACACACTCAAAGAAGCCATCGACAGGCACATAAAGATAAACAACACCTGCGTATCACCCAAAAGAAACAATCGAAAAGGAAACAAAAAAAAAAACACTTTGTCAACACCCAGATGAGCAGAGGTTAACACCAAGATTAACCAACAACTAAGCAGTAAACAACACCCCAATTCAATAAAATAACAACACAGACAAACAAAGAGTAAACAACGTTCTAATCAAGGAACCAGAACCAGAACATTCCCACCAACACTGACAGGGCAAGTCACTAGTATAGTAGTATACTAGTATACAAACAGAAAGCAAACTAGCACTAATGATGTTACCTAGTTGGGTGATAAAACATCTGCAAGAAAATCACCATGCTCAAGGAGCACCAAGGACCCCACACTCAACTATCTTTCTCAAAAGCCAGAGAGCCGAATTGACCTTCCCTTCTTGCTGTCCCGATGTGCTCACCTACCTGCCCTCTAGCATATGGGAAATGATGAGACCAAGAAGAAGATTACCTTTGCTCCCTGAGCAATGCTGAGGTGAGACACAGAGGCAAAAACCAGGTGAATAGGTCTATAGCTGTGATGGTGAACCTATGACACGTGTGCCACAGGTGGCACGCGGAGCCTTCTCTGCGGGCACGCGAACTGTCACCCAGTTCAGCTCCACCCTGCATGCACACGTGCCTCCCGCCAGCCAGCTGATTTTCATGTCTCTGCTGCGCATGCAGTGGGGAGCCCGGCGGGAGTGCGGCGGCCTCCCCCATGGCCCGTTTTGGGCCTAGCAGGCCTCCCTGCAGCCTCCTGGGAGCAAAAACAGGGCCCGGCAGACGTCCGCCTCCTGCGACCCGTTTTTGTTTCCAGGAGCTGCAGGGAGGCCTACTAAGCCCAAAACAAGGCAAGGGGGGGGTCTCACGCACATGCGGGGGGAGCGTTCATGCGCGGGGGGGGCAAGGGTGCCACAAACTAATGTTTGTGTTAAAGACAATTATCAACACCGAGAAGAAAAAAAAACCAAAGAAACAGAACAACAGAACAAAACCGGATTCCACTCCACTATCGCAAACTTTCCCGGATCTAATTATCCAAAAATCCTGTCAATTCATTGTGGAAGGCATGAGCAAGTCTTCTTTTATTTCATCAACTTGTGACCTCGAGCGAGCAACCATTCTCTCCTTTCATCTTGCACATAGCAAACTGTGGCGGCGGGGGGGGAATCATGTGTGGCAACCCGGACACTGTTACTGAGCTCAGTGCCCATTTATTCCTTGACTACCCTAGACAGCTTGATTGATTGATAAGAGTCGTCCTCTCTGAGGTCAACAGTTGGGAAGGTTTTGGCATGCGGGCTCATTTTAGGAATTAGTCCATTCGTGGTCAAGGTGGCGAGGTCATGTGAAAGAAGCGGCGGGGGTGGGGGGGGGGAAGGAAATAAAAGGCGATATTCGTCCAATGACATATGTGGGGATTGGCTCTGTTGACCCAGATTCCTGAATGAAAGCAAAACATGATCTCCCACTCCAGTTGCAAGCAGGTTATCTGGGTAAGATGCCCAGATATTTGTTTCAGATGAGATATCTTCACAAGGTACAATGCAGGTAGCCCTCAACATTTCATTTAGTCACTTTTCAAAGTTACATTGACACTGAAAAAAGTAGTAGTACATTCTCCTTCCAGTACAGCCGTCCTGATTTAGAACAGGGGTCAGCAACCTGCGGCTCTGGAGCCGCCTGTGGCTCTTTCACCCCTCTGCTGCGGCTCCCTGTCACTCAAAATATGCGTCACAACCGCCAATGTGCGACACCCGCCAGCACGTAATTTATTGAGCTTTTCAACTCCATGGATAACTCCAAGAAAAGAAAAGTTTCAGAAGAAAACAGAACGTTTAATTCAACTACATAGGCTTAGTTTTGTGGCCGCTCAAGAAATAGTCAGGCACGGGAAGGGTTTTGTGGCTCCCGGTGTTTTCTTTTCTGTGGGAAACGGGTCCAAATGGCTCTTTGAGTGTTTAAGGTTGCAGACCTGATTTAGAACATAGAATAATGATTTGGAAGGGATCTTGGAGGTCTTCTTGTCCAGCCCAACTGTTGTCAAAGTTATAACAACACTGGGAAAAAAAAATGACATCATTTTTCACACTCGTGACCGTTGCAGCATCCCCATGGTCAGGTGATCAAAATTCAGATGCTTGTCAACTGGTTGATATTTAGGACAGTGTCCTGGAATCATGTGATCCCCGTTTTGTGACCTTCTGACCAGCAAAGTCAATGGGGAAGCCAGGTTCACTTTACAACCGTGTTACTAACTTAACAACTGAAGTGATTCGCTTAACAACCGTGGCAAGAAACCGTTGTGAAATGGAGCAAAAGTCACTTCAGCAACTTTCTCGCTTAGTAACAGAAATTTCGGTCTCAGTTGTGGCCGTAAATTGGGGACTGTGTGTATTCCTGTCCTATACTGGAGCATGACCATTTGACGGGTCAACCCTTCCATGTATTTGAGCCACCTGTTGATTGCTCCTCGACAGGTAGGAGGAACAGGTAAAGATTTCACACTGTCTGTATTCTCTAGGGCCATGATGGCGAACCTGTGGCACGTGGAGCCATATCGGTGGGCATGCGAGCGTTGCCCTAGCTCAGCTCCTGACTCTTTCTAGAGCCTCCACGGGGGTGGGGAAGGCTGTTTTTGCCCTCCCCAGGCTCCTAGAAAGCCTCTGGAGCCTGGAGAGAGTGAAAAACGGGCCTTTTGGTCCCACCGGAAGCCATCAAATGGGCCGTTTCCAGCCTCCAGAGGGCCTCTGGGGGAGGGGGAAGGCCGTTTTCACCCTCCCCAGGCTTCTAGAAAGCCTCTGGAGCCTGGGGCGGGCGAAAAATGGGCCTTCCAGTCCCACCGGAAGTTGGGAAACGGGCCTCTGGAGGGCCTCTGGGATGGGGGAGGCCATTTTCGCCCTCCCCAGGCTCCTAGAAAGCCTCTGGAGCCTGGGGAGGGCAAAAAATGGGCCCACACGTGCCGAAAGCGGGGGAAGCACGGGGGAGTCGCCTATGAATGGGCGGGCGGGACACATTGAATTATGGGTGAGGGCATGCACACGCGTGACCCCCCCATGCTCTCTCCCGCTTTTGGCATGCAACGGCAAAAAGGTTAGTCATCACCGCTCTAGGGAATGTACTTCATAATGTTGTTTCAAAATTCTCTGCGGTTGGATCAATGCAAGTCATTCTCCGAAGAAGACTTCAGCCTTCCGCATCAGGGAACAGCCCAGATGATCAGAATTCCAACTCAACATGATATCTAGTCTACTCCAGGTTGTAGTCTACTTTCACCTCCTCTAAGAACGGCAGGCTACAAAAGGCTCCTTACTCCTTGTGTTGAGCAGGGAATGCTCTCTAGCCTCTCTATCACTCCTTCTTGTTGTGCTTTGTTAGCTTTGTGTTTCTGGCATCAAGAGTTTAGTTTGGCTTAGATTCTTGGTCTTCCTGCCAACTAGGCAGCAGTTACCGGTAAGAATCAGCCACCTGATCAAGCTCCACATTTGAGGTCATGTGAGCAGAACTACTCCTGGAAAGAACGAGGGGCCAGAAAGGTGAAACTTTAATCTCGTTCCATTGATTTTTCTCCCGTGCCCTTCACTTTAAAAAACACACTTTTTTTATGGAGTGTGCGGAAATGGATAAACTCACAAACAAGATACAAGAAAAAGATGAAACAGAATACTACCTCTCGTCTGGACTATTGTAACACTCTCTACATGGGGCTCCCCTTGAGGTGCACTCGGAGGCTCCAACTGGAGCAGAGTGCGGCCGCGCCGGTGGTTATGGGAGTGAGGTGGAGTTCCCATGTAACACCTCTCCTGCGCGAGCTGCACTGGTTCCCGGTGGTCTTCCGGGTGCGCTTCAAGGTTTTGGTTACCACCTTTAAAGCGGTCCATGGCTTAGGACCTGGTTATCTATGGGACCGCCAATAGCCGCTACCACCAATAGCCTCCCACCGGCCAGTACGCTCCCATAGAGAGGGGCTCCTCCAGGTGCTGTCAGCCAAACAATGTCGACTGGCGGCCCCCAGGGGGAGAGCCTTCTCTGTGGGGGCACCCACTATCTGGAACGAGCTCCCCCCGGAGATACGGAGGATCCCGGATCTGCGCACCTTCCGTCGTGCGCTTAAGACTTTTTTATTTCATCAAGCTGGCCTGACCTAAGTCTTTCCCCTTTTTAAATGTAAATTTTAATTTGTTTTTAAATTATGGGGTATTTTAAATTTGCTCAGCCAAATTATTTAATTCGTTTTTATTCTATTTTAAATTTTTGCATTTATGTGTTTTATCTTGTGGCTGTTCACTGCCCTGAGTCCTTCGGGAGAAGGGCGGTATAGAAATTTAATAAAATAAAATAAAAATAAATAAAAAAATACTTAGTCTGGGAGAAATGGTATAAATGGTTGGAGGAGAAAGGGAAAGAAAAAAAGGGGGGGGGACAAAAGAAAATGAAACAATGGTTAAATTAGGTAGAGGAATATGGAAACAAATGGGAAGATATAAATTGTGGAAAGGAAACTAGGCACCTGTTTATGTTAAATGTAAATAAAATATTTAGATTAAGAGAATATATTATAACGTTGTAAATATGATATACTACAAATAGATGCATAAAAGATAGATTAAGATAAGAAAAAGAAAATGTATAAATATGGATTACTGATGCGAAGATGTTGAAAACAAGATGTAAATATCTGTTTTTGTTTGTTTGTTTTGTTTGTTTTTTAAAAACTGTTTAATAAAAATTATATATTAAAAAAAATAAAAAACACACTTTTTTCCTCTTTTTTTTTTTTTTTGACAATGTGTGCAGTGATGGATCTAACCCAATAACTCACTGGACACAGGTATATCTTCTTTTAATTCTTTATTCTGGGCCTGGATTGTTCCCAGGTCCATTCAATTGATAGTCACTGACTATTGCCTATCTCTTGCAGGTATGCATCTGGAACTACTGGTTCTCCATGTGGTGGGAGCTCTTATACACAGGGGGAGGAGCCAAAAGGTAAGGTGTGGTTATGAGGATGATAGGATGTGTGGTCAGTTAACCCTTGCAGGGCTGTGAGCTTATGATAGAGAGATTGTTAGACATTTACCCTGACAATTATAGACCTGTTTTTTGCCCTCCCCAGGCTCCAGAGGCTTTTCTGGAGCCTGGGGAGGGCGAAAACAGCCTCCCCTTGCCCTCCAGAGACCGGAAACAGCCCGTTTCTGGACTTCCGGAAGGCCCATTTTCCGCCCTCCCAGAACCTCCAAATGAGCCTTGTACTTACCTGGCATGCAAAACGGGCCACACGGAGATTCCTGGGAGGGGAGGGACAGTGTGGGCGGGGCCAGCCGAAAATCAGCTGGCTGGCGGAGGTGCGCATGTGCGATGGAGGTGACCTAGGGCGATGACTCACGTGCCCACAGAAATGGCTCCGCGTGACACCTGTGACACGCGTGCCACCGGTTCAACATCACAGTCCTAGGATATATTTTTAGGGTTAGATTATTATAAGAATTCTGTCTATGTATTATGAAGAAATAAAGAATGGACTTTGACTGGCTTGTTCTATGTTGCTCTTGGGCTGGATCTGACAGTCTGGGAAAGAAAGAAAGAAAGAAAGAAAGAAAGAAAGAAAGAAAGAGAGGGAGGGAGGGAGGGAGGGAGGGAGGGAGGGAAGGAGGGAGGGAGGGAGGGAGGGAGGGAGGAAGGAAGGAAGAAAGAAAGAAAGAAAGAAAGAAAGAGAAAGAAGGAAGGAAGGAAGAAAGGAAGGAAAGGAAGGAAGGAAGGAAGAAAGAAGAAAGAAAGAAAGAAAGAAAGAAGAAAGAAAGAAAGAAAGAAAGAAAGAAGCGAGGGAGTGAGGGAGGGAGGGAGATAGAGAAAGAAAGAAAAAAGGAAGGAAGGAATGGAAAAAAATCACACCAATAGATGGCAGCAAAATCCATCTCTTCTGTATCTCATTGCTGCCACTTACTGGCCATCCGTATTTTTGCAGCTCAGATCTGGTACCGCTAATCCAATTCCTATGAACTGGTAGCTGAATCATTTCTTTTGCTGCTCCTTGTTTTTCTCCGTCTCTTTGCTCTCGTGCCTGAAGCCATGAAACAAAGCTGCCCTACCTTCCTACCCATCTATCATCTATCAGCTATTAAGAGAACAGCAGAGACCTTGTGCGCCATGTAGGAATGGCATGCTGGCTGCGTTTCAAAAGAGAAAGCTGTAGAAAATGGATGTTGGCCAGCCCGAACCTGCCAGTAAAGGGCTGGCTGAATGGAGGAGAAGCTAGGAAACGTCACCCGAGGGGTTGCTGCGAAACTGTTAACTCACACCTGGGTGCCTGCTTCAAATCCGCGAGGCCTTCTGCGCCATTCCCATCAGAACTCAGTCAAACGGAGAGCCAAAATTTCCACAAGCTGCTTCTCATTGTGAAGGTGAGGTGGAAGAATCGGGCAGAAGAATAACAGAGTTGGAAGGGACCTCGGAGGTCTTCCAGTCCAACCCCTTACTCAAAAACAGGAGCCCCCAT
Organism: Pantherophis guttatus; assembly: GCF_059756535.1. Taxonomy (NCBI): domain Eukaryota; kingdom Metazoa; phylum Chordata; class Lepidosauria; order Squamata; family Colubridae; genus Pantherophis; species Pantherophis guttatus. Next base: position 78,665,238 of record NC_142070.1, on the reverse strand, counting down.
ACCGTTTCAGGCAAACGGCTGTCCAATCTCTTCTTAGAAACCTCCAGTGTTGGAGAAGGTGGGGAAGGAGAAGGTGAAGGAGAAGGAGAAGAATCGGTCAGATGGGAGATGGGACGTCCCAACACAAGCCCTGCCCCACCTCCGCAATTGTAAATGGGTTATTGTTGTTGTTGTTAGTTGTGAAGTCATGTCCGACCCATCGCGACCCCATGGACAACGTTCCTCCAGGCCTTCCTGTCCTCTGCCATCCTCTGGAGTCCATTTAATCTCATGCCTACTGCTTCAGTGACTCCATCCAGCCACCTCGTTCTCTGCCATTCCCTTCTTCTTTTGCCCTCAATCTTTCCCAGCATTATTAGGCTCTTCTCCAGTGAGTCCTTCCTTCTCATTTGGTGGCCAAAGAATTTGAGTTTCATCTTCAGGATCTGGCCTTCTAAAGAGCAGTCAGGGTTGATCTCCTCTAGGACCGATTGGTTGGATGGCCTTGCAGTCCAAGGGACTCGCAGGAGTTTTCTCCAGCACCATATAATTCAAAGACCTCAATTCTTTGGTTATAGGAATTCAATTCAAATTCAAAGGAATTCAATTCAATCCAATGGTTATAGGAATATTATTTTCATTTCATCTTAATAACAATGCTTGGGGGGGAGGGGAAGGGTATGTTGTGAGTAATGCTGCTTTTGAACTTTGTTATTGGAAAAGACTCCTCCAAATACCATGAATTTCCAAGGGGGGAAAAAACCATGAGTCATCTATTTAGAGTTTTTACTCAAATTGTTATGTTCTGGACGCACTATATAAAGATTTAACACTCTGGAGAAGGTTGGAATATTGGGAAATTTGGAAGGGAAGAGCAGAAGTCACTCATGCTTGTGTCATCTCACGCTTAGACCAGCGGTGGGTTCTACCTACCTTTACTACCGGTTTGTAATGGGGCCGCGTGCGCGCGTGCTCTTCTGCGCATGTGCAGAAGCGTTCTGATGATGTCGGTGTTGGTGGGCGGAGCCTCCCGCCAATTTTACTACCGGTTCTATAGAACCGGTCCAAACCGGGGGCAACCCACCACTGTCTTAGACTAATGCAATACCAGTGCTGGCAGAAGGGGCATTTGGTGGTCAAGGAATTCTGACTGGTAAGATCCAAGGGAAGAGCTTTTTCTGTAATGGCTCCTGCCCTGCGGCACATCGTGCCCCCTGAAGTGACATTTGAACCCTTCTGTAACAGCCTGAGGACCTGGCTCTGCCAATTGGCCTGGGGCTCCAACAGGTATGCATCGCTCCGGAGGTGGCTGATTAAGAAGACAAGACCCCCAGCCTCCCCCAGGTGCATACTGCTCTGTCCCTGCCCAACTTTTTAATGGTAAATTATGGCTGTTGTATTATGAGCAATTATTGTTTCAATGTTTAATTGGCTTTTAAATTTTGGAAGCTGCACAGAGTCACCTCTAGGCAAGATAGGTGGTAAACAAGTCAGATGATAGATAGATAGATAGATAGATAGATAGATAGATAGATAGATAGATAGATAGATAGATAGATAGATTAGATTAGATTAGATTAGATAGATAGATAGATAGATAGATAGATAGATAGATAGATAGATAGATAGATAGATAGATAGATAGATAGATAGATAGATATGGATAGATGATGGATGGATAGATAGATAGATAGATAGATAGATAGATAGATAGATAGATAGATAGATAGATAGATAGATAGATATGGATAGATGATGGATAGATAGATAGATTTAATTTAATTTAATTTAATTTAATTTAATTTAATTTAATTTAATTCAATTTAATTAATTTAATTTATATGCCGCCCCTTTCCGAAGACTCAGGGCAGCTCACAATACATTTTAAAAAATAATTATAAAAAAACATTGAAAAATTAAAAACATTAAAAACTCATTCACGCCATTCATGGCCGGATCTCGCCAGATCACAAGAGCGAGATCAATGGCCCCAGGCCTGCCGGAAGATAGATAGATAGATAGATAGATAGATAGATAGATAGATAGATAGATAGATAGATGATGGATGGATGGATGGATAGCTAGATAGCTAGATAGATAGAGGTGGACAGATGATAGATAGATTAGATAGATAGATGATAGATAGATTAGATAGATAGATAGATAGATAGATAGATAGATAGATAGATAGATAGATAGATAGATAGATAGATGGATGGATGATGACCAGCAGCAAGATGGATGAACTCAGTTATAAGAAAAATGGCTGCATAGTAGGAAGATCTGAAGAACTTTATAAGGGACAGACCGTAATGGAGAAAATCTGTGTAGTTGCTAACAATTGACACCAACATGATGCTTCCCCATCCTCAACATCATCAATAATGGACGGAGACTGTTTTTAATCGATGTAAGCCAGCAAAAGACACAAAGTTATTGCGTTGCAACCTAATAAGCAAACAAAATTAATCACATAAATATTAGATTGCATCGATTAAAAACACCTATCGACCACACAAGACGTTTTATCTGGGCTACCTTGAATTAGACCCGGAAGCCCATTGGCAGCCTCTGTTTTATGCTATTGTACCATACTATTCTGCTATACTATTGTAACGCGCTCTACATGGGGCTGCCCTTGAAGAGTATTTCATACAGTTTTGTGCAATCTGAACTTGTCTCTGTGTGTCAAGTCTAGGCTTGTGCAAAACTGTTCAGAATACACTTCAAGGGCAGTCCAATGTAGAGCGCGTTACGATAGTCCAGACGGGAGGTGACCAGGGTGTGGGCAGCTATCAGAAAAGTACATTGGTCCAGGAATGGGTGCACCTGGCACACGGAGTAAAGTTGTGTGAAGGCCCTTCCCGTTTATGACACTTCAGTGTTATAAAACAGCCTTATGAACGAGAGAAAGGAAGAGAAGTAGATCACAATAGTTTAAAAAAATAATAATAATTGTCCTTATTTTTAAGGTGGAGATGCTCATTTAGGGTGTGAATTATCTTCGGTAAGTAAGGGAAGAGGGACGCGGTGGCTCAGGGGCTAAGACGCTGAGCTTGTCGATCGAAAGGTCGGCAGTTCAGCGGTTCGAATCCCTAGTGCCGCGTAATGGGGTGAGCTCCCGTTCCTTCTCCCAGCTTCTGCCAACCTAGCAGTTCGAAAGTAGGTAAAAAATGCAAGTAGAAAAATAGGGACCACCTTTGGTGGGAAGGAAACAGCGTTCCATGCACCTTTGGTGTTGAGTCATGCCGGCCACATGACCACGGAGACGTCTTCGGACAGCGCTGGCTCTTCGGCTTTGAAACGGAGATGAGCACTGCCCCCTAGAGTCGGGAATGACTAGCAGATATGTGTGAGGGGAACCTTTACCTTACCTTTAAGTATGGGAAAGTATGGCTGTCCAACTTTGGCCATTTTAAGACCTGTGGACTTCAACTCCCAGAATTCCCCCAACCAGCATCCGGGGGAGTCCTGGAAATTAAAGTCCACAAGTCTTAAAAGTTGCCAAGGTCGGACATCTCTGCTTTACAGTTAGGGCTCCGTACACAAAAATTACCAGTTGTCCTGCTAAAGTCAACATCCTAATGCACATGTGTGTCATTCATCTCCTCTGTGATGAAGGTTTATTTATTTTTTTGCCACAGAGTTCTGCTCCATTACCCAAAGCATTCTTGCAGCTGGACATTGCACAATGTTTTTATGGCTCCTTGCGACACAGAAGGCCAGATTTCTGGGAAGCGTTTTCTGGGAAAGCAGTTTCTCACCACTCCCCAAACCCATTTGATTTCTCCAAGGCACCACAAGTCCTCCTCACTCAAAGGCACGCGCTTCCCCCTCGCCACCTCCAGACGTCAGCCTTAAAATATCCAGAAGAGCTCTGTTTACAGTCTGTGCGTTCAGCCCGTGATGCAATGTGTCTGCTCCAGAGCTAGAAGAAGAAGAAGACGCAGGATGACTATCCTTAATGAGTCCTCCTTAGGAACATTAGCCTTGAAAGCAAACCTGGTCTATCTTTTAACTGCGGGAGATCAGCAGGGGTGGGCTTCAAAAATTTTAGCAAGGGGTTCTTTGCCTGATTGCTGGGTGGCCATGGCCTAGTCAGCCTCCTGCACCAAGGTAGGGAGGCATTTTTGCCCTCCCCAGGCTCCAGAGGCTTTACTTGAGTCTCTGGGAGGGTGAAAACGGCCTCCCTGAGCTCCGGAGGCCCTCTGGAGGCCGGAAATGGGCCCGAACTTCTGGTAGGCCCGTTTTTCATTTTCCCCGAGCCTCTGCGCGTGTGTTCTGCCCCCGTACCACACACGCACTCTCACAGACAGCCCAGAGTTAATAAACCACATGACAAAACTCTTTGAAGATAAAGCTGGCAGCAACCCAGTGGCTAGCTGCCAATTCAGACTTTACTCACACAAAACAAAGATTAGACTGCAAGCATTCCGATAAAACAGGCAGAGTTTCAACAATACAAGGATTAATCCAAATGCAGTCCGATAAAGCAGGCAAAGTCCAGTAACGCAGAGATCATGGATTATTTCCAGTTTTTGCTCATCACAAACTGAACCAGCCACCACACCCACATTTATACCCTGTGGGGTGTGGTCCAGTGACTCAGCTAATCTCTGGCACACCTTCCCCTCTGCTGCGCACGTTTCTCCCTGCGCCTCTACCGAGGGTCCAGCCAGCACTTATCTCCTTTGAAGCTGTCCACCTTTGGCTGCGGGGATGTGCTTGGCTCTGAGCCTATTTTTTGGCCTTCGGTGTCCTCCGGAGGCATTGCCAGAGAGGAGGGTCCTGGAGAGGGAGGCCTTGCCAACTCCTCTCCCTCACTCTCAGAGTCTGCATCTGTCGATAGCCCAGGCTCAGGCAACGGAGCCACAACAGCGTGCACTACACTTACATGCATCCAAAATGGGCCATGTGGGGATTTCTGGGAGGGGTGGGGTGGGTGGGGCCAGCCAAGAGTGAGATTTGGGGGTTCTCCGAACGAACTGCACAGAATCTTAGCTAAAGGTTCTGCCGAACCCCCAGCACCCCCTTCCCTGGAGATCAGGTATGAATAATTGGCTCCTTTTTAAAAATTATTGCAGCCCAGGGGCTCATCTTCCATTAAAAGCCTGGTCTGGAAGAAGAAATATTAAATATTGGGTATTAATATTACTATATACTGCCTCGGTAAGACGACATTTGGAATACTCTGTTCAGTTCTGGTCACCACGATGCCAAAAAATAAATAAATAAAAAGCTGTTGAGAGTCTAGAAAGAGTGCAGAGAAGAGCAACAAAGATGATTTAGAGCAGGAGTCCCCAACCTTTCGGACCTCAGGGGCCACTAAATTCATAAATTTAAATCCCGTGGACCACTAATATGATCTGCCTAATGACCAGCTGGGTGGGTGTGGCTAGGTGGTCATGTGGCTGGGGGGGGGCATGGCCAGCTTGATGTCCAACTTAATGTCACTCACATCAAGGGGCACCTCGCTGGCTTCTACTCGTCCCTCCCCTGCCAGCCACTACTCGCCTCCCCACCTGGGCTCCTTAGGGCCCCAACAGGAAGCAGTTGTTGGAGCTAAGCAGCCACCACGAGAAAGAGTTTGCAAAACAGCTCAGCTCAAATTGGATCTGGCCGAGAAGGAGGCTCAGCAGAAGCACCTCACTGAGGACTAGGAGCATAGGCTTTCCAAGCAGAGGGAAGACCTGCGGGAGTGCAAGGCCAGGTACCGGCATCTGGAGGCTCAGTGGGCTGAGATGGTCGGCCAGTTCCAGTCCCACTGGAACGAGGCCCTCCGCTCTTCGCCACCAGCGGTGTGTCCCTCCAGTCTTCACCCAAAGCCCTGCATTAGGAGGCCGAAGCAGACCCTAAATCGGAATTTCTGCCTCCTTCTGACCCACACAAAAAGATCCCGAAGGGGGAAACTCTCTGCAGCAACACAAACGTTCATTGCACATATCCGGCCCAGGGGTCATAGTTTGAGGATCCCTGATTTAGTGCAATATAAAAAAATGCAAATAATTTTTCTGCGGGCCACCAAAATTTTCTCACGGACCACCAGTTGGTGACCGCTGATTTAGAGGACTGGAGGCTGAAACATTTGAGGAATAGTTGCAGGAACTAGGTATGTTTAGTCTACGGAAGAGCAGAAGTAGGGGGGACGTGATAGCAGTGTTTCAATATTTGAGGGGCTGCCGCAAAGAAGACAGGGTCAACCTATTCTCCAAAGCATCTGAGGACAAGACAAGAAGCAATGGGTGGAAACTTATCAAGGAGAGATCCAACCTTGAACTAAGGAGAAATTTCCAGTTAGACAGTTAGAACAATTAATCCATGGAACAGAAGTTGCCTCTAGAAGTTGTGGGTGCTTCATCATTGGAAGTGCTTAATGGTTAACCTTTTTGCCGTCGCGTGCCAAAAGCAGCGGGAGCATGGAGGGTTGCGCGCACATGTGCCCACCTCCATAATTCAATGTGCCCCACCCCCACACGCATGTGCGCACGACCCCCCCCCACATTCCCCACGCGATGGCATGGTGGGTCCGGTAGACCAGTTTTTCTTTCTTTCTTTTTTTTTAAAATAAATTTTTATTGAGTATAAACATTAAAAAAGACATAACATAACATATACACAACAAACATTTATACAACATATACACAAAAAGAGTATGATTTCTTCTTAAGCATTTTTTCAAAGCGACATTCTACAATTCTGCTTATAATATATTTCTTCACCTCTCCTTAATCTAATAACATTTTTTTTAATTTAAATCGGTAATATTTCCCCCTATATTTTTTGTTTATTTCTCATTTTTAACCAGTTATACCAATTATTCCATATTTTGTAATAATCTGATTCTTCTCTTTCTCGCCCTCCCCAGGCTCCAGAGACATTCTAGGAGTCTGGGGAGGGCAAAAACTGCCTTCCCTCCTCAGCCCCTGGAGGGCCTCTGGAGGCCAGAAACGGCCCATTTGCCAACTTCCGGTGGGACCGGAAAGCCCGAAAAATCAGCTAGCTGGCACGTGTATGCGCACTGGAGCTGAGCTTGGGCAATGCTCCCGTGCCCACCAATATGGCTCCGTGTGCCACCTGTGGCACGCGTGCCATAGGTTCGCCGTCACGGGTATAAGGCCTCCTGTTTGGGCCAGGATGGGGACTAAAAGACCTCCGAAGTCCCTTTCAATTCAGTTATTCTGTAAGAAACGTGGAGCTCGCTTTCTTGAAGGTGGATTAACATGCCTCAGCTGAGTCCTGCCTTAGGAGGAAGCCATGGGAATAGAAGCATGTGCATTGATGGTTGCGTCATCTCGATGCATGTTTACCATTCAGTCGGCACTCTGAATGATGGGCTGCAAATCTCTGATCCTGCTTCGGTTGGCTACCAGATGTTATCTCTCTACTAGCTATTCTGCTACGCTTCAACCTCAGCTTCTTCCCAATCCTATTTAATTAGAGGCGAAAAGTGCAGTAGCCTTGCTGTCTGGGAGCATACGTGCAAACCCTCCCTCTGCGAGGCAGGACAGGGTGTGAAGGAATATCCCCGACACTAATGAAGGGCGGGGTGGATCTGTGCAATCACGCTTTGCTGTCTGGCAAGGCAAATTCCAAATCGGCCGTTGCACAATCTCTCCGCTGCAGGAGCCGTTGACTCTGCAAAGCCAAGAATGAGGTGGTATTGTTCAGAGGGAAGGCTGGAAATCAACCCAATGATCTCAACCAGGATATATTCATATTCTCTCTCTTTTTCTCTCTTTCTCTCTCCCTCTCTTTCGCTCCCTCCTTCCCTCCCTCTCTCTCTCTCTCCACCAATTTATACATTTTTCTTAGAGCCGCATCAGCCTCACCTTGCTAGAAGCTTCTCTTCCAATTCTCCTTCCCGTCTTGATTTAGAACAAAGGTCAGCAACCTGCAGCTCTGGAGCCGCATGTGGTTCTTTCACCCCTCTGCTGCGGCTCCCTGTCACTCAAAATATGCGTCACAACCGCCAATGTGCGACACCTGCCAGCACGCAATTTATTGAGCTTTTCAACCCCCGGTAGGCCAACCATGGATAAATCCAAGAAAAGAAAAGTTTCAGAAGAAAACAGAACGTTTAATTCAACTACATAGGCTAGTTTTGTGGCCGCTCAAGAAATAGTCAGGCACGGGAAGGGTTTTGTGGCTCCCGGTGTTTTCTTTTCTGTGGGAAACGGACCCAAACGGCTCTTTTGAGTGTTTAAGGTTGCAGCCCCCTGATTTAGAAGATAGAATAATGACTTGGAAGGGATCTTGGAGGTCTTCTAGTCCAATCTCTTTTTGAAAGCTTCCAGTGGTGGAGCAGCCACAATTTCTGAAGGCAAGCCATTCCATTGATTGACTGCTCTCACCATTAGGAAATTCTCCACTCACAACATCTCTTTTAATAACCGTTCAAAGTTACAACAGCACTGGGGGAAAAAAAAATGACATCGTTTTTCACACTCGTGACCGTTGCATCATCCCCCCATGGTCAGGTGATCAAAATTCACACGCTTGGCAAGTGATTCGTATTTATGACGGTTGCAGTGTCCTGGGGTCATGTGATAAGCCAAATCAACGGGGAAGCCAGACTCACTTACCAACAGTGTTTCTGACTTAACCACTGCAGTGATTCCCTTAACAACTGTGGCAACAAGTCATAAAATAGGGCAAAACTCACTTAACGACTGTTTCACTGAACAACATAGATTTAGGCCTCAATTGTGGTCATACGTCAACGACTACTTGGACTTGTTTTGAAAGAAGGCTACTCAATGCATTAAGAATATTAGCAGAGTAAGCAGAGAATACAACTGTGATGATCCGGGACAAGGAACGAAGATTCAGATTGAGGCTCCGATGGGGGTGGTGGGGAGGGGTTGGGGGCATAACAACAGAGATGCCATAATCTCCAATTACAGCTGAGAAATATATAAATCCCACGTTATAATTTTAAACGCCACTTATAAGTCACTATAACTCATAGATATTATTGTATTAATTATTACCATGGAGGTTTTCCATAAGTGGCTGGACAGCAGGGGTGAAATGTAAAATTTGTTACTACGGGTTCTGTGGGCGTGGCTTGGTGGTGGTGGGGGTAATGTGACTGGGTGGGCGTGGCCAACTTTTTTTTAAAAATAAAACTTTTCAAAGCATTTTTTCGTCGGAAGAGGTTGTAGAAAAAATGCTTTTAAAAGTAAAAAAAAAAGCCTCTGATGATTGCGCAGCTCAGCTGGGCATGGGAGGGACAGGGATTTTTGCTACCAGTTCTCTGAATCACCCGCCTCCATCGCTACAGGATCGGGCGATCCGGTCCGAACCGGGAGCATTTCACCCCTGCTCCAAGGTCCCTCCCAGCTCTGTTACTGTTACTGATTGTTACTGACCAAGTAAATAAGTTTGCTACCCATCTTTCTCCTTTGATTTTTGGATTTTGGATTGTTTGTTTGTTTGTTTGTTTTATTAAATTTATATACCGCCCTACTCCCAAAGGACTCAGGGCGGTGGACAGGCACAGGATAAAATACAGGAATACAAAAGTTAGAAACAATTTAAAACCAAATTAAATACTTAGCCCACGACAATTAAAATCCCAATAATTTAAAACAAATTAAAAATTCAGTTTAAAAATTTAAAAGAAAGGGGAGAAAAATTAGGCCAGGCCGGCTTGCTGGAATAAGACGGTCTTAAGAGCACGGTGGAAAGTGCTACCGGATCAGGTGATCCGGTCCGAACCGGGAGCATTTCATCCCTGCTGGACAGTCCTTTGTCCAGAATGGTATAGGATCTTCTGTTTGAACAGGGGGTTGGACTAGAAGATCTCCGAGGTCTCTTCTGACCCTGTTATTCTATGTTCTAATATGGATGGATCTGTAAGTTTTCTAAGGGAAAGAAGTAACTGACTTGTGACACTTCAGTTCTCACATCGATCAGGATCAAGGCTGAGCTGCTTGGCACGAAGCTTAAATAGGACAAAGATGCAACTCAGTTGATGGGGGACACCTCCCTACTGCATGGGCGGTCAAAGAACAGGACATCTCGTAATTGAAAGTACTCTTCAGCAGTTTCCCACACGATGCATCACACTTCCACTTTAGGGGGTGAAAAGAGTCCTACCGTACCTTCAAAGCGCTGTAGGTGAATTGTTCTTTCCTATTTATCTTTGCAGTCATCTTGTGAGCTTGGTAATGCTGAGACGCAAAGTGTTGAATATTTGCAATTAGTTGACAGCAAGTAATTAACCAGCTGAATACGTGTGTGTCAATTTGGAATACAAGACCTAAACTGCATTTACACATTAATTGCAAAAACAACTTCGGGTGAGTTTGTTATATCGGTGAGGTTAAAAAATAAAAAAATTACAGTGCGGCGAAGGGAAGGAAAACACAGATTAATTCTAAATACCGAAAGAATTGAGTACCTTATCTAGAGGCAAAAATCCAACTCTTCAATAGAAAAACAGCTGAGTTGAAGAATATTTAAACCCTTTGCTGCCATCTAGTGCTCATCCTTAATATTGCAGATGACATAAAGTGTACGCAAAACATTTGAAGTTTCAGGCTTGAATTTGAAAATCGTGCTTTCAGGCAAAGCTGGCTCAAGACTGAGTGGCGCAGCAGACTAATGCTACTGTTAAAGGTAGTATTTAGCATCCAGCTGCCTGCAATTACTGCGAGTTCAATTCTCACCAGGCTCAAGGTTGACTCAGCCTTCCATCCTTTCTAAGGTAGGTAAAATGAGGACCCGGTTTGTGGGGGCGATAAGCTGACTTTGTATAAAATATACAAAAGTATGAAGGCTATTGCTTAACGCATTGTAAGCCGCCCTGAGTCTCCGGAGAAGAGCCTTGGTAGTACAGGGGTTTAAGGCACCCTGTTATTAAGCTGGTTATTAAGACCAGCTGCCTGCAATTACTGCAGGGTTCGAATCTCGCCAAGGCTCAAGGTTGACTCAGCCTTCCATCCTTTCTAAGGTAGGTCAATTGAGGACCCAGTTTGTGGGGGCAATAAGCTGACTTTGTATAAATATACAAAAGGATGAAGGCTATTGCTGAGCACATTATAAGCCGCCCTGAGTCTTCGGAGAAGGGCGGCATATAAATCAAATTTATATATATATATATATATATATATATATATATATATATATATATATATATATATATATATATATATATATATATATATATATATATAAATAATAATAATAAAAAAGATATTTTAGCTGAAATCAAGACTTCACACTGTTTTTTTTTAAAAGGACCAATAAAGTTTTTTTTTTTTTTTCCTGCTTTCTATTTCCTAAAGCACCCATATCTCTTAAAAGTACTCGCTTTCCCTAACCGGTAATAGCAGTCCCACTGGAAATTTCCCCAGTCAAGCTGCAAATGAAGTTGGCTTCCAAACTTTTTCTGAAAATGATGCCTGCAAGTTATCATGTTTAAAACCCTGGCATAGCAACAGCTTTCACTCTGCCTTCTGCATGTTGGGCTGGGATGTTTATATAGCAACCCTTGTGGAATTGGCATTGCTTTTGTTTTTCTTTTATTTATTTATTTTTTTAAACAGAGCCAGCCAAGCACAATTTAGGTCAACACAAACAGAAGTTTGGGAGGCACCTCTTCCAAGAACCTCCTTAATAAGACATCTGTCAGGAGAAATCTAGTTCAAAGGACTTACGATGGGTGGTTGAGCACAGACCCAGGTCTTTGCCTAACACCTCTGTAGTGCCCGTGTTTTATGGCTGCGATTAGAACAATTTGTGTCTTCTAGGTATCATAAAAACGCTGTGCTAAGAGACGGCAATAAAACAGGAAGGTGGAAGGAAAATCAAAGCTAATTGTGTCTACAGAAGGTGTAGAGTTCTGCCAACTTTTAAATTATTTCAGATCATTCGTTATATGCAGACAGACCAGGAAATACTGATGGAAGAGAGTATTTGTAGTAGCTCAGAGTTGAACTCCGTTATTGGGTGATTATGGGAGCGACTTGGCGCTCCCATGTAACACCTCTCCTGCGCGAGCTGCACTGGCTCCCAGAGAAGGCCCTCCCACTGGGGGTCACCAGCCTACATTGTTTGGCTGATGGCACCCCGAGGAGGCCCTCTCTGTGGGAGCGTACAGGTCAATGGGAGGTCGTCGGTGGCAGCAGACGGTCTCGAAGATAACTAGGTCCTATGCCATGGAGTGCTTTAAAGGTGATAACTAACACCTTGAAGTGCACCCGGAAGACCACTGGGAGCCAGTGCAGCTCACGCAGGAGAGGTGTTGTATGGGAACGCCATGCAGCTCCCGTAACTACCCGCGCGGCCGCATTCTGGACCAGTTGGAGCCTCCGGGTGCCCCTCAAGGGGCACCCCATGTAGAGAACGTTGCAGTAGTCTAGGCGAGAGGTGACGAGGGCATGAGTGACTGTGCGCAGGGAATCCCGATCAAGAAAGGGTCGCAACTGGCGAACCTGATATGCCAGTTGTGTATTATCTTAATCCATCCATCCTATTTGCCTGTACATCGATCCCTCCATCAATCCATCCATCGATCCTTCCATTCCCTCCATCATATCCATCCGTCTTGTGGAGATAAAGACAGGACAGAGAAAACTCAAGCCACCAGGATCTGTGGTGCTGATTACTAAAACGACATCGTTCTGTAATAAGAAGTCACAGAGTTAACCTCATGGGTAACTAGGCAGAAAATTAATTAGAGCCCTACCAAGATATGTAAAAATGAGAAAATGGCATTGTGTTCCTTCCTGGCCATTGATCTGCTCCCATCATAACCACTAAAGCACAGTACCGGTGCTTCAACAGCACCACATAGGCTGCTGTCTCCATTCACCAATTGAGTTGATTAATGCCCGACTTAGCTTTGGTGCATCTCCAACTGTCATTGAATAATTTGCCTTCCAAAATGCTGCCATTCTAGAGAACTTGCAGGCCGGCATCTCATATCAGATGCAAGCCACCTTCACTTCCCTTCAACAGTTTCCTCCGAAAGTGTCTTGCAGAGATGCGATTCTTTCACTGGTGTTTATAGGAACGAAAGGAATGGCGCCATAATGGCGCCTGCAACAATCACTCAGATTTGGAAATGAGAGATGTTGCCTACAGCTTAAAAGAAAAACATAGGAAAGGCCCATAGGCTGCCCACACCGATTGTCTCACGGGGTGAAGAAATTCAACTTTAGATCACTATTGTTTTTGTGAAAAAATTTGTTGGATCTAGTGAACAGGAAAGAGACAAAGAGATAGTAAAAGGGGATCAGAGGGATGATTGGAGGAGGAGCACGAGTATATTATGGGAAAGGAAAATGGGACGGGAGGAAGGGGGAAGGAGGAGTAGAAGAGTATGGAGTAGAGACTCGCCTGACATCCAAAGCTAAAGGGACTAATACATAAAAATGGATCAAGGGGTGAGGCTATTGACGGTGAATGTCAACGCCCTCAATACCCCGACAAAGAGAAGATGTGTTTTATCGAAAATTGTTAAAGCTGTGGACATGCGTGGAAGCAAGGAGATTTTGGACTAAAACACATACGTGGTTAGAAAAAATGACAAAGAGACATATTGACTTTAAACCAGAAATATTTTCATTAGGAATTTTACCAGAGACATTTAATAAAGAATTAACAATACTTAATTGTGAACATTTTAACAGTGGCCAGAATTGTATTTGCCAAAAACTGGAAAGGAGAGAAGATAATTACTGATGAAGAAATTATTATGAAAATGTTGGACTGTGCTGAAATGAGTAGATTGACATTTGAAATAAGAGAACAGGAAGATAAACAATATTATTTGATATGGGAGATATTTTATCAATGGTTTGACAAAAAAGTATGGAGATGAGATAGCATATATGAAATGTTTAAATATTTATCTTCAGTTTAAGTAAAGAATAATTGTTATATGAGGAGATCTGGAGAATTGTAAGCATGAAATGATTTCAACCGATTGAGATGCTGTCTATAATTGTTTGTAAGGATGATATTTTTATGTTGTTGTTGTTGTGTTTTTTTTATTTTTATTCTTTTATTTTTAATCTAAAATAAAACTTTTTCAAAAAAAAAAAGAAAGAAAATTGTTAAAGCTAAAGTAGATATAACATGCTTGCAAGAAACCCATATTAAGTTATCTCAATCGAATTTATTGACGTGCCCCAAAGCAGGGAAGTTATTCGTAGAGGCTACCGAGGAGAGGAAGAGAGGAGTAGCAATCTACGTAAAAGAACATCTATTTCCGAAACAACTATATGCAGACGATGAAGGAAGAATGTTGATATTGGAAGTTGAATTATTACAGAGCAAGGTATTATTAATAGGAATCTATGCCCCTAACACTAGACAGGGAACCTTTTTTCGGAAAGTGCGACGGAAAATTCGAGATCTGGAATTAGAGCAAGTTTGTCTCTTTGGCGACTTTAATGCAGTGGTCGATAGGACACGGGATTATAGGACTGGGAAAAATCAAAAAGGGGAAAATAGCGGACAAGATAAGAGGATCTTGCCAATCATTGGCAATGAAATGAGGGATGAATTGGGACGGAATTTTGGCCTTACAATTCTGATGCATCTGGAGAATACAGGTCCGGAAAGTTTGGAAGAAGAAAGCTCACTAATATTTTAATCTGCACGAAACTTACCACCACGGTGACCCTCCTCTTCCACTCAAAGAAGCTTTGCTAATTTTGCACTAATTTGGTGCTTTAGTGTTGATGTGCCATCTAGCTTAGCAACCACATATGTGGATGTTGTCCACGAGAAGTTATCCAACCTGAGGTAATTTCCAAACTCAAGAGTCAAGTGCAGTAAAGTTCAAAATATGGCCTAATTGACAGATAAGTTTTATGGACTCATATGGTCTGATCCATGAATTTTAAATGCAAGTAGAAAAATAGGGACCACCTTTGGTGAGAAGGTAACAGATTCCGTAAGCCTTTGGCGTGTAGTCATGCCGGTCACATGACCACGGAGACGTCTTCAGACAGCGCTGGCTCTTCGGCTTTGAAACGGAGATGAGCACCACCCCCTAAAGTCGGGAACTACTAGCACGTATGTGCGAGGGGAACCTTTACCTTTACCTTTACCTATGAATAAAAACTTTGATTCCCACTTCCTCAACTCCAGAAATAAAAAGCTATGAAAACAGCCACCTGATTACTTCTTGGAAGCATCATAAATGCTACTTTTCACCAAGGTTGAATGATTTGGCAACAATTATATGGATTCTAAACCCATGAGGACAGTTGTCCTCATCTGGAGACACACAGTGCCTTCCCTCTCTCCCTCTTCTCCTACATTTCCTTCCTTCCTTCTCCCTCCTTCCCTCCTTCCATCCTTGGATCTAGATAACATTTTATACCCAACTGCTATTTTAAAAGAAATTATTTTTCTTTGGTTAGCATTCAGATTTATTCACATGGGTCTTGACGAGACTATATAAACAAGTAGTATTTAAACCTATGACTTTGGGGATAGTCTACTTGTTCATTTTAGAGACAGTCCACGACTTTGTGTATCTCGGCTCAACTATCTCTGACACTCTTTAGATACTGAGCTGAATAAAAACGTATTGGTAAAGCGGCCACCACATTTTCCAGATTTACAAAGAGAGTATGGCTTAATAAGAAGCTGATGGAACATACAAAGATCCAGGTCTAAAGAGCCTGCATCCTGAGGACACTCTTGTACTGCAGTGAGTCTTGGACCCTCTACGCACGGCAGGAGAGAAAGTTGAACACCTTTCATATGTGCTGTCTCTGACAAATTCTTGGCATCGCCCGGCAGGACAAAGTTCCAAATAGCGCAGTCTTGAAATATGCTGGAATTTCTAGCATTTATACTGGGGTGAAATGCTCCCGGTTCAGACCGGCTCGGGCGAGTAGGTAGCGATGGTGGTGGGCAGTTCGGAGAACCAGTAGCAAAAATCCCTGCCCCGCCCCCCATGCCCAGCTGAGCCACGTGATCATCAGAGCCTTTTTTTTTCTTTTAAATGGCTTTGACCAGCCAAGCTCTGACGATCCCAGCTGAGTTGCCTGCTAATCAGGCAACTCAGCTTGGATCGCCAGAGCCATGTAAAAGAAAAAAACTTTTTTCCTTCTAAATGGCTCTGCCTGGTAATCGGTAGCAAAAATCCCTCCCCCTCCCCCCCTCAGCTTGCTTACTTTAGCTGCTGGTCACAACGCCTTGCTGTAATCCCTGCATCCATTGCATCAGCAAGCAACTGAATCTTCCTGCCTGCAATCAAGCAGGCAGGGAGTTGTGGATTTCAACTCCCAGAATTCCTCAGCCAGTTTTGCTTTGCTGGCTGAGGAATTCTGGGAGTTGAAGTCTACAAGTCTTAAAGTTGGCAAGGTTGGAGACCCCTGTTCAATTGGGTAAGTTTTTTTCCCCTTTGGGAGCTTTAAAAAAATAGTTATTTGGGGTTTTTTTTAGTTGTTCTTTTTTTAGACCTAGCCATTTAAAGTTTAGGAAGTTTTAAATTTAGCTGCTTTTATATAAAAATAAAATAAAATAATATTTGTGCAGCTTTCTGAGATTTAGTGTGTTTCTGTAGTGTTTCACTCTAACTACACAATCACACAAAATCTCACAAAGCTGTATGTGGAATTTTGTGTGTGTAAAGTGTGAAAGTTGGTTTTTTTGGGCTTTTTGTGGCTGTGTGAGGTTCCTGCTTGTTGCAGGGGCCATTTCGGTTCTAGCACAGCTGCTTTTACATTGTGGGTGAGCCAGTTGTGTTGTGTTGTGTTTTGTTGGTTAAAAAAGGGCAAAGAAGTGACATTGACTTGGCCACGCCCACCTGACCAACAAGCCACGCCCTCCCAGTCACCTTACCACCAAGCCCCGCCCACTAATTAAGCCCCGCCCACAGAACCGGTAGCAAAAAATTTTAGATTTCACCCCTGATGTATACACTATTGAAACAGTGACGTCTACGCTGGGCTGGTGCATGTCGTGGGAATGGATGATGGTCGGATTCTGAAAGATCTCCTGTATGGAGAATTAGTGCAGGGAAAGCGCCTCAGAGGGAGACCACAGCTGCGACATAAGGATATCTGCAAGAGGGACCTAAAGGCCCTGGGAATGGACATTAACAACTGGGAAACCTTGACCTCCGATCGTTCAGCTTGGAGGCCAAAGACGCAGCATGGCCTCCTCCGATTCGAAGAGACACTTGAGGCAAAGAGGCAGTCCCGGAACCGGCAAAATCTGGGGGCTGGGCAGGGGACCGAATGTATCTGCCCTCAGTGTGGAAGGGATGGCCACTCTCGAATCGGCCATTTTAGTCACAATAGATGCTGTTTTAGGACCTCTTTCCAGAGCACGAGACCATCGTCTCTTGAGACTGAGGGATGCCAATGATGACTTCGTGGACAGTCTACTTCTTCATTTTAGAGACAGTGTCAGACCTATGAAGTGCCTTGAAGAAGTGCCATCCTTAATCCCAGGCAAGATTTGTATACTCCAGTTCTGGATTTTGGCAAAGTTGAGGAATCCTCTGTTATAACAAATACTTAAACTGGAATAAGTCATACTGAGTTTAAAACAAAACAAAACAAAACCCTTTTACTTTTCAGCAGGTATGAGCAAGCGTGTGTTTTTAGCAGAACAAGGCAAACAGGACATCCTAACCTTTGAAAGTACACTGTAATATAAATATCTAATCACAGGTTTCTTTCCTTTCTTAAGTATTCGTTAGGCATGGTTACAAACTGGAAATTCTCCAGAGAAACCGGGAACAGCGTAACATTCTTTGGCTTGTTCAACACTTTGCTGCAATTCGCTGCCTGACAGCCGTAGCAAGCAGCTTTCCCATATTTAGAAAGGGAGAGAAAAGGAAAGGGCTTGTATTGTAGGTTTCTTTTGTCCTCCTTCATCTGTGGACCAAACCTTGATGGGTAGAAAGAGGAATGCCAGGATGTTGGCTTGGTAGCTCAAAACCTAGTTATCACCATCTGGTCTTTTTTTTTTTAATTTGATTTATATGCCGCCCTTCTCCAGAGACTCAGGGCGGCTTACAGTGCATTAAGCAATAGCCTTCATACTTTTGTATATTTTATACAAAGTCAGCTTATTGCCCCCACAAACTGGGTCCTCAATTTACCTACCTTAGAAAGGATGGAAGGCTGAGTCGACTTTGAGCCTGGTGAGAATTGAACTCGCAGTAATTGCAGGCAGCTGGATGTTAAATGCTGCCTCAGTAGGAGGCATTAGCCTCCTACGCCACTCAGGCTCTTAGCCTTCTCTTTGGAGGGCTATTTATATTTCTAAAGGACAAGTCTGTTAATGACTACAGCCTTGGAACCAGGGGTGAAATGCTCCCAGTTCGGACCGGATCGCCCGATCCGGTAGCGATGGAGGCGAGTGGTTCAGAGAACCGGTAGCAAAAATCCCTGCCCTCCTCCCCCCCCCATTGTCCAGCTGAGCCGCGCAATCATCAGAGGCTTTTATTTTTATTTTTTAAAGCATTTTTTCTACAACCTCTTTAGCCGAAAAAATGCTTTTAAAAGTAAAAAAAAAAAAAACCCTCTG
The DNA here is from genome assembly GCF_059756535.1 of Pantherophis guttatus. Taxonomy (NCBI): domain Eukaryota; kingdom Metazoa; phylum Chordata; class Lepidosauria; order Squamata; family Colubridae; genus Pantherophis; species Pantherophis guttatus. Next base: position 78,646,746 of record NC_142070.1, on the reverse strand, counting down.
ATGATCTCGCAGCTCAGCTGGGATCGTCAGAGGCTTTAAAAAAAAAAAAGCTGCTGCCGATCAGGCAAGTCAGCTGGGATCATCAGAGGCTTTAAAAGCATTTTTTTTACAACCTCTTCAGCCGAAGAGGTTGTAGAAAAAATGGTTTTAAAAGTTTTTTTTAAAAAAAGTTGGCCACGCCCACTCAGTCATATTACCCCTCCCCACCAAGCCACGCCCACAGAACCGGTAGTAACAAATTTTGCATTTCACCACTGCTTAAATTGCCTTTGTTGCTTTTCTCTGCACTCTTTCTAGAACCTCTACATCTTTTTTTTTATATCGTGGCAACCAAAACTGAATGCCGTAGTCCAAGTATGGTCATACCAAAGCATTATAAAGTGGTATTAACACTTCATGTGAACTTCATTCTACCAAATTTTATCAGGTTACAACTCTGCCCTGGATCCAGCGTTCTTTTACCGACTGTTATTTTGGTCGCCTCTCTTCCTCCTGTCCTTGGATAAGGGCTATTCCTTCATCCCTCTCTACAAAATCCCATCTTGACTTTTTTTTTTATTTTATAGTTTCTCCCTCATCTCCCCAAATGGATGACCCTGCTCAAGGCTACACCCTTGGAAAAAATTATCTCACGCTCTCTTAACCAGCCAAGCTCTTCTTGAATGAAATGAAGTCAGGATTTTTTTTATTATTTTTTTGGCCCCCGATGCTCACTACAATAATCTTTATAAATAATGCATGATTTGAACATGGTCTAATTAGATTGCATTGGAATTAATTTAAGAGTCGAAGAGAATTATCTTCAGATGCAAGCAAGACACTTCCCTTAGGGCTTCAGGGCACAACAAAACAAAAGGGGGAAAAAAAAAAGTATTGTTGGGGATTTTCTTTGGATTTGTGATCACAAATGCAGAATGTTTGGCACTTTCAAGGATTTTTCCAGGGTTGTGTAGCTTTCTAAACATCTGGCTGCAGAGGGAATATTTCTGTGACCTGCAGATTCGATTTGATTAACTCAGTTTTCAGATATTTACTGTAGGTTGACATTACGAACCAAATTTTTTTTTAAAAAAATTTGATTTTAATTTGATTTATATGCCGCCCTTCTCCAGAGACTCAGGGCGGCTTACAATGCGCTAAGCAATAGCCTTCATCCTTTTGTATATTTATACAAAGTCAGCTTATTGCCACCACAAACTAGGTCCTCAATTTACCCACCTTAGAAAGGATGGAAGGCTGAGTCGACCTTGAGCCTGGTGAGAATTGAACTCGCAGTAATTGCAGGCAGCTGGATGTTAAATGCTGCCTTAGGAGGCATTAGCCTCCTACGCCACTCAGGCTCTTATAATTTTGATTGCTAATACTCTGTTTCCCCAAAAATAAGACATCCCCTGAGAATAAGCCCAATCAGGCTTTTGAGCGCATGCGCTAAAATAAGCCTCCCCCCGAAAATAAGCCCTCCCTGAAAATATTTAAATGCAGAGCTGGAAATCAGACAGCAAGAGAAGCCCCATCTTGCTCTACGCACCCCCAAATAATAAGTCCTCCCCAAAAATAAGGCCAAGTGCTTATTTCGGGGTTCAAAAAAATATAAGACAGGGTCTTATTTTCGGGGAAACCCGGTACTGCATCCGAATGCTAGAATTTTATGCCCATAGAGATCCTTGCTGAACAAAACTGGATTAATTTCTGAAAAGCCATCTAGGCTTACATCGTAAATCATTTATTTTAAAAACACGAATTGTTTATGATATTAACTTGAAGTTGAATATTTAGTAATGATTTCTTCTTGCTTGATGTGTTGCTTTTTAAACACAGGATTTCACCTTATAGTAGCAATTCAGTTTCTGATTTGTGGAAAACAGTCTGTTAAAACGATTAAGTTTTGCTCAGTTGAAAACTAACAGCTAGCACCACCTGAAGCCTTTATGTCCGACAGTAAGTGGGGGTTGATCCTGGTGAGTATTTGGAACAGAGACCATCAAGATATTCTATGGCTGTAGCCTTGATTAAAAAATTTTAAAAAGTCAAATATTTATGATGTTGTAAAAGTGTACTCCAAGTGTACTCCGAGCCGAGGTGGCGCAGTGGTTAGAGTGCTGTACTGCAGCTACTTCAGCTGACTGCTAGTTCAGCAGATCAGCGGATCAAATCTCACCGGCTCAAGGTTGACTCAGCCTTCCATCCTTCCGAGGTGGGTAAAATGAGGACCCAGATTGTTGGGGGCAATATGCTATTTAGTATACTGTCGATTGTTGTAAGCCGCCCAGAGTCCTCGGAGAGTGGGTGGCATAGAAATATGATTAATAATAAAATAATTAATAAATAATAAATAATACTCACTTAACCAAATTCCTTGTTCACTTGAATTCTCCTTAATAAAACTCTTGCCATGGGCCCCGCTCTTTAGAACTTCATCTCTCCAGAGATCAAATTGACCTACTGGCTTTATGGAAGGTCTTCAAGATGTGATTTTGCCATGGAGTGTGGTAGTTGAGGCAGTGGTCATTCTAATCGGTGATAGGTGATTGGACAGCTCTGGATTGTGTTATTATAATCGGTAATGGGTGATGGGACAGCTCTGGATTGTGTCCTGTGATTTATATATGGATTTTTTAAAACACTGTTTTATATTTTAATACCTTTATTTTATATTGTCTTGTTTTTACCCATGGGGCTAAGCTTGAAGAGTGTTCGGAGACTACAGTTGGTCCAGAACGCAGCCGCGAGAGCTGTCGTGGGTGCGCCTAGATACACCCACATTACACCAATTCTCCCCGAGCTGCACTGGCTCCCTATTGGTCTCCGGGCACAATTCAAGGTGTTGGTTATTACCTTTAAAGCCCTACAGGGCTCAGGGCCAGGCTATCTTCGAGACCGCCTTCTACCGCATAGCTCCCAGAGACCGGTAAGATCCCACAGAGTTGGTCCAGAATGCAGCCGCGCGAGTTATAGTGGGTGCACCTAGATATACCCACATTACACCAATTCTCCGCGAGCTGCATTGGCTCCCTATTGGTCTCCGGGCACAATTCAAGGTGTTGGTTATTATCTTTAAAGCCCTACATGGCTCAGGGCCAGGCTATCTTCGAGACCGCCTTCTCCCGCATAGCTCCCAGAGACCGGTAAGATCCCACAGAGTTGGTCTCCTCCGGGTCCCGTCAGCTAAACAATGCCGGCTGGCGGGCTCGCGGGGGAGGGCCTTCTCTGTGGCTGCCCCGGCTCTCTGGAACCAGTTACCTCCTGAGGTCTGGACTACCCCTACCCTATTAGCCTTCTGGAAAGCTTTTCTGGCAGGCCTGGGACCGTTGATCTTCAATCTTGCGAGATCCGGCCATGGATGGTGTGAATGTGTTTTTAATGTTTTAAAAATGCTTTTATAATGTGTGTGTGTTTTTTTATATTTTATGTTCACTGTTTGTATTATTTCTGTTGTAAGCCACCCAGAGTCCCTTGGGAGTTGGGCGGCATAGAAATATGATTAATTAAATTAAATTAAATTTTGTTTCTAATGTTTTTTAATTGCTGAGCTGCCCACGATGATATATGTGAGATGGGCTGCTATATAGATTGAAATAATGAATATATTCCTATCTTTAAAGCCTCAGCGCCACCAAACTTTTTTTAATCAAAAAAAGTCTTAGTTTAAGACTGGAGAACATTAACAACTAATACATAATTTCATGTATTACAGTCCATCACAACAGGCCTGTGAACTTATATAATACTTTTTTTCCAGGTTTTAGTTTCTCCGCACGTATTTTGCAATGGTTCCTCTCAGAAATCAATTTTTAAAAAAAAAAATATTAAAGACTTATATAGATTTAAATGTTTAAAATATAACAGAACTAACTCAGTCAAGGAATAAACTGATGTTTTGTTTAAAGTTGATAGCAAACTTTGAGGAACTGGACTTTGATGAGAGACCCTTTTTCATATGAATGATTTTATTTATTTTTATTTATTTATTTTTATTTTATTTGTATACCGCCCTACTCCCGAAGGACTCAGGGCGGTGAACAGCCAAACAATAAAATACATAGATACAAAAATTTTAAAAAACCAGTTTAAATCGAATTAAACCATTTTGGCCCAGACAAATTAAAACACCCCAATAATTTAAAACAGATTAAAATTTACATATTAAAAAGAGGGAAAAGATTAGGCCAAGCCCGCCTGGTGGAATAAAAAGGTCTTCACAGCACGGCGGAAGGTGCGCAGATCCGGGATCCTCCGTATCTCCGGGGGGAGCTCATTCCAGACAGTAGGTGCCCCCACAGAGAAGGCTCTCCCCCTAGGGGCCGCCAGTTGACATTGTTGGGCTGACGGCACCCGGAGGAGTCCCTCTCTATGAGAGCATACTGGCCGGTGGGAGGCTATTGGTGGTAGTAGGCGGTCCCGTAAATAACCAGGTCCTAAGCCATGGAGCGCTCTAAAGGTGGTAACCAAAACCTTGATGAGGTACCACTTCCCCAAGGTATCCCCAAATAAACAGGATGAGAGTTCAGGAGCTCTGCTTTTCCCTCAGTCTTGCTTCCTGGAGCATGCCAGAAAGAACTAACTCCATATGGTGTATTCCTTACTGCCTGTGTAATCCCGACCCGGGCCTGCACATCTGGATTTTTTTAAAAGAGCCCTTAAGGAGCAGTGCATTGTTGAGTAGGAACGGGAAGAAGATTGCAGCAGAAAAGGTGAACAAACATCTGGAGAAGCTAATGATTCAGAAAGAAAACTATGGCAGACATTCACGTACAGACCTGAATGGAGCATCTGTAGCATGATGTTTAATTTGTCTAACAAATCCTACCTTCTCTTTTTTCCTTATTTAAAAAAAAGAAGAAGTTTTTTCTGCTTTTACACAATTAAAAAAACAACATCAGAGTTGATGGCAGAAGTTTGTGCTCCTCTTATTAAATAAGCAAGAGGAGAGGGAGCCAATGAGGGCTCTCTCTTTCAAAAGCACCTCAAGTCTACCCAGAATTCATTCATTCATTCATTCATTCATTCATTCATTCGTTTATTTGTTTATTTGTTTATTTGTTTATTTGTTTATTTGTTTATTTGTTTATTTGTTTATTTGTTTATTTGTTTATTTGTTTATTTGTTTATTTGTTTATTTATTTATTTATTTATCAAATTTCTATACCGCCCTACTCCCGGAGGACTCAGGGCGGTGAACAGCCAAGATAAAATACAAATATTAAAAGTCCCTTAAAATTATTAAATATTTTGGCCGAAACACAGATTAAAACACCCAATTTATAAAATCAAACGAATTAAAATGATGAATAGCTCCTTTCCTATACCTCAGGAACGGCCCAACGTTTACACAGTTTTGCAAAATCCAAGAATATCTGCAAAGGCTTCAATTATTTGATGAAAATAATCCACGAGGTATAAAAGTCAATTTGTTGGCCTTTGGAAAGTAACAGGGTCTGAAATATCACAGTTCATGGAATCCTATGCTTTGCATTGAGGCACTTCAGATGACGTGACTCCGCTTTGGAGAAGCTTTGACTTCAGATGTGGATCTCCCCAGTCCTTTGTTTTGCACCAGATGCTATTGGTTCAAAATCCTTTATTATGCATTTTAAAAGATCCTTTTAACTGGAGCGGAGGGAATTATTTCTAGGATAAAATATGACATAGCCATTCAGGCAGGGGTGAAATGCTTCTGGTTCGGACCGAATTGCCCGATCCGGTAGCGATGGAGGCGAGTGGTTCAGAGAATCGGTAACAAAAATCCCTGCCCCCCCCCACATGCCCAGCTGAGCCCCGCGATCATCAGAGGCTTTTTTTTCTTTTAAATGCCTCTGACGATCCCAGCTGAGCTGCCTGATTGACAGAGGCTTTTTTTCTTTTAAAGGCCTCTGACGATCCAAGCTGAGTTGCCTGATCGTCAGAGGCATTTAAAAGAAAAAAAACCTCTGTCAATCAGGCAACTCAGCTGGGATCGTCAGAGCCTTTTGAAAGCATTTTTTTTTACAACCTCTTCACTGAAGAGGTTGTAGAAAAAATGGTTTTAAAAGTTAAAAAAAAATTGGCCACGCCCACCCAGTCACATTACCCCCCCTCCCCACCAAGCCACGCCCACAGAACCAGTAGTAACAAATTTTAGATTTCACCACTGCATTCAGGCCTTGCGTTTGGGTTTGCAATCCAAAATCCAGAAATCAAAGGAGAAAGGTGGGCAGCAAACTTATTTACTTGGTCAGTAACAACCAGTAACAGTAACGGAAGGGACCTTGGAGGTCATCTAGTCCAACCCCCTTCTCACGCAGGAGATCTATACTAGGGATTTGAACCGCCGAACTGCCAATCTTTCTGATCGACAAGCTCACCGACCGTCCAACCAGCTATCCTCCAGGAAGAAATATATCTTTCTATGAAAGGACCTGGCATGATATTATATTTATGTATGTGTTTTTTTGACTCACCCACATTTTTTGATCTTGTTCCTTTCTGGGCCAACACTTCATATAGCCAGGTTAATTTGTTAAAGAGAAGCTTCTTCTACGCATGACGAAGACAAGTTTTTAGCCGATGGCACCAGTACAATCAGATCTCTCCCTATTGATCTCTTTTATTAAGAAGTAGGTGATTCACCCACTTTTAAATCCCACTGATTTCAATCACAAAATAGGCAGCTTAATCCTCTGGCTCCATAGATACTTTGCGCAAACAACGTGAGGGACATATATATTTAAGTCATGGCACCCCAATTATGTAATGAAGCAATCAGAGTATTTAGGAATTCAAATATATGTACATGTCGACACGCCTCCTGAAATCAGCACAACTTCATAGATAGAAGTGTTTTACTTGACCTGAATTCTGCTGTATGTTGGTAAGGACTCCCTACGCACAGTAACTCATGCCCTCGTCACCTCCCGTCTGGACTATTGTAACGCTCTCTACATGGGGCTCCCCTTGAGGAGCACTCGGAGTCTCCAACTGGCGCAGAGTGCGGCCGCGCGGGTGGTTATGGGAGCGACATGACGTTCCCATGTAACACCTCTCGCATTTTTTTGCTCTCCCCAGGCTCCAGAGCCTTTCTAGGAGCCTGGGGAGGGCGAAAACGGCCTTCCACAACCCTCTGGAGGCCAGAAACGGCCTGTTTGCTGACTTGGGAATGTGCAGGGGGGCGGGGCGCATTGAATTATGAGTGTGGGCACACACGTGGACTCCCCCCACTTTTGGCACACGACGGCAAAAAGGTTAGCCACGCCTAGTATAGGTTCTCCTGCTAGAGGCTGGAGATGTCCTTTCCAACTCTGTTATTTTGTATTCTATACATTAGATTTGAAGTACTCAGGGTCATCTGTAAACTGCATTAGCTATGGGGTTGAGCTGAAGACACCATCTTATAGCAGAAAAAAAAGCTAAACGTGGAACTCATTCCTTAAAATTGTATCGTTGCTAACTTCAGCCTCGTATATTTCAACCAATCCTAACCTTAGCTGGCAGAAAGATACGAGCTATTGCTGTTGAAGGGGAGCTAAAAAACAAAACAAAAAAAAAATGAAATTTGGCAAAGAAAGCATGTCGAGGCAGTTTACCAAGCTTCTTTGCTTCCTCTGCATTGTTTGCTGAATTTTTATGTGCAGCTTATTAAAAGATGACGGTTGTAATTGACACCAGTTGCTGTTACAGCGTGTTCAGAAGTGTGCCCCGTGAGTTTCTTCTCTTCGGGTGGGGACCTGGGGTGGAGTTGGAGACATCATTTCTTCTGACCCGATCAACCAGATTAGCTGGAATTATTTCAGCAGGGCGTAGCTGCCTCAGCCCGTGAAGAATTCCAGAGTAAAGGCCCCAAGTCATATAGTTTATTGTTCCAATAAACCTGACCCAAGTTCAGATCCTTTGCACAGGATGAGCCTATTTCTGCCCCACCCTTATTCATAGGTCTCCACCCCAAAGCAGAGAGAACAATTAAAGGATAAAGGAACTTGCTGAAAACATGCCTACAATTGTTCATAATTAAACCAATGAGTTCCTAAGTCCTGGTAGACCTCCGTAATTCCTTTATACAACGAAGAATTGTTCATTTTACCTGAACGTATAATACTGGTCACTTTAAATAGCATATTAACAGCAAAATTAAGCCTAAGCTTATTTACAATTAGCAATTAAGAACAAACTGCCAGATGCAAGCAACCAAATCCACGTGTGTAGAGTCAAACCTAACTACTTTATTGTGTCTTGCCTATAATACAGGAATCTCCTCAGATTGCTTGCCTTCTTTTGGGAACAGATAGATAATAAGGGTCTAGAGCAGGGGTGAAATGCTCCTGGTTCAGACCGGATCGCCTGATCCGGTAGCGATGGAGGCGGGTGGTTGGGAGAACCGGTAGCAAAAATCCCTGCCCACCTCCCCTCCCATGCCCAGCTGAGCTGCACAATCATCAGAGGCTTTTTTTCCCCAATTTTTAAAAGCATTTTTTCTGCAACCTCTTCGGCCGAAAAATGCTTTTAAAAGTAAAAAAAAAAGCCTCTGATGATTGTGCGGCTCAGCTGGGATCATCAGAGGCTTTTAAAAGCATTTTTTCTACAACCTCTTCGGCTGAAGAGGTTATAGAAAAAATGTTTTTAAAGGGGAAAAAAGCCTCTGCCGATCAGGCAAGTCAGCTGGGATCATCAGAGGCTTTAAAAGCATTTTTTAAACAACCTCTTCAGAGGTTGTTAAACAACCTCTTTCCCCCCCCTCCCCCCCAGTGGCAACTGGACTTTCTGGTTTTTTTTCTTTTGAAGACGTTTCGCTTCTCATCCAAAGAAGCTTCTTCGGCTCTGCCTTCGAATGAAAAAACAAGAAAGTCCAGTTGCCTCTGGAAAAAAAAAGCACCTTTTGGGACCTGGATGATTGAGAATCTCTACAGATTTAATAACTGTGGCAAGAAAAGTCACAAAATGGGGCCAATATTCTTCACAACAGAAACGTTGGGCTCCATTGTGGTCGTAAATCGAGGACTACCTGTATTATTCTCTGAGGGAAACCAATTTAGGGACTTGTGGGATTGGATTCCTTTAAATAAGACACCACTGGGACATTATCTGAAGCGTTTTACTCCTCAGAAGATACTCCGTGGTTAAAATTACCACAGGTGCAATTCTTACTCCCCGAGAATAGGCTATTTATTAGCTGAAGACCTCCCGCTCCTCTCTTTACTCCTACAACGTGTACGAACTCTCAGCTAGAATCACCTCAGAGCGCAAAAGCTCACCTCACGGCTTAAGGCTCCGAGGTTTTGGGCTACGGAGACGCCATCGGAAAAGAGTTATTTGCTCTCCCAAATAATGGGGATGTGGAGCGGCTGATAGGAATTGCCGCCTAAAATTCAAACCCCATTTTCTGTTTTGTTGTGTGTATTTGTGTGTTCTTTGCATCTTCTTCACCATATTACAATCTTGCCAGGCAGCAAGAATTTTATTTTGCTGTGCGAATCCTGAAATTGTTAATTTTTTCCCCCAGTGTTTTTGTTTTAAAAGGAAAAACGAAACGAAACACTCAGTTTGGCTGGTTTGCTTTTTCTTTCTAGGGATTCTGCTTAAATGTTACAATAGTAGAGGAATTTTTATTACGTGATGTCTTGCCCTGTCAAAGGGAAAGAAACGGATCCAAATTTGAAACCGATCGTTTCCCCCTTTCTCTATTTGCAGGAACTCTTGCCTTCTTCCCACCCCCTTAAATGTTTTAACAGTGACAGAGTTGGAAGTGACCTTGGAGGTCATTTAGTCCAGCCCCCTGTTCACGCAGGAGACCGATACTAGGGATTCGAACCGCCGAACTGCCAACCTTTCTGATCAACAAGCTCGGCGTCTTAACCACTGAGCCACCTAGTTTTAAAGGCGGTGCTTGCCTGAAAGGGCCAAATAATCAATGGCTGCCTTGATGCATCAATTATCCAAGCACAGAGAATCTGGTTAGTTCCATAAACCACATTTAAACCGCGAATGTATTCCTTTATTCACGGTTTAACTGTGGTTTATGGAACTGACCAGATTTTTCTGTGCTTGAATGACACCGAAGGGTTCTCCCATGATGGTCTATTTTCACAGAGCACCCTGAACTTAAAAGTGGGAGACTGATTCCTTACGTTGAGCGAATTCGGTTATTGATGAATAAAATCTGCTGCTTTCTGCTCTATGTGTTAGACTAAAGTTGCAGCGGAGAAACTCTGATCTCTTGGACACTGCACAACTATTGTTCTCAGCACTCCTTGCCAATGGAGATGCTGGCAGGCAGGCTCTGCTCGAGATTGCAATCCAGCAACATCTGGAAGCACAGCATGTCCCTGTACATGATAAAATATCACATGTGTGCATATTTTTTTTGTTTCCTTGTGAACTTCCATCATTCCTCTGACATGGCATAAAGAGGGATCTCACAATCTGATAAAATCGTCTTTTCTTCATGTGACTTCATAGGCCTATTCGTGTGATTTTGTTTTCTGCAATATCGAAGCTGTTTGTCGTTGTTTTCTTCTCGGATTTTTTTGTTTCCAAATTCCTAGTGGAGTGGAATTGGAATAGGATAGAGATAGAGATAGAGATAGAGATGATAGAGATAGAGATAGAGATAGAGATAGAGATAGAGATAGAGATGATAGAGATAGAGATAGAGATATGGAGTGGCGATAGGATAGGATAGGATCAGGGATGGGCTTCAAAAATTTTAGCAAGGAGTTCTCTGCCTGGTAGCTGGGAGGGTGTGGCCATGGTGGGCATGGCCTAGTCAGCCTCCCGCACCACAGTGTGTGTGTGTGGGGGGTGTTTTTGCCCTCCCCGGGCTCCGGAGGCTTTTCTTGAGCCTCCGGGAGGGCGAAAATGGCCTCCCCAGGCTCTGGAGGCCCTCGGGAGGCCAGAAACAGGCCGTTTCAGGCCTTCCCGAACTCCCAGTATGCCTGTTTTTCACCCTCCCCGAGCTTCTGTGCACACCCTGCACTTACCTGCATCCAAAATGGACCGCGTGGGGAATCCTGGGAGGGGCAGGGTGGGGTGGGAAGGGCAGGGTGGGATGGGAGGGGCCAGCCAGTTCTCCAAACTGCACAGAATCTTAGCAAAAGGTTCTCCCGAATCCCTGCGAACCCCCAGCAGCCCACCCCTGGATAGGATAGAGATAGAGATGTGGAGTGGGGCAGGAGTGGGTTCTACTTACCTTTACTACTGGTTTGCAATGGGATCTGTGCATGTGCAGATTGCTTCTGATGACGTCAGGGTCAGTGGGCGGAGCCTCCCACTGGTTTTACTACCGGTTCTATAGAACCAGTCTGAACTGGGGGCAACCCACCACTGGAGTGGGGATAGGGAAGGGTAGGATAAGATAGGTGTCAAGTTTCGATGTTGTCTTAAATAAAATAAATTGCATTTCCAAACAAATAGTCTTTGATGAAATCTTTCATTTTATTAAGCACGACAATCTGTCCCCGATTGTGGCGTAGCCAATGCTGACTTCCTGACCTCAAACCTTCCCTTTCCGTTCCCCAATTCTCTGCGTCTCATTGGCCTTCTTCCAAATCACTCTCCCCATATCTACTATTTCAGCTCCCAGGAATGTCCCCCCTCCCATCTCATCTCCTAGGGGATATTATCTTCAGGGAAAATAAGTAGGTGAGAAGTCAAGCGTCCTCTTGCCAGCTGCCCCCTCTTCTCCTTCTTATGTCAGCGCTAGAGTAAATGCAGGTTGAAGTGCTGACAATAGGATAGGATTCTTTATTGGCCAAGTGTGATTGGATAGAGAAGGAATTTGTCTCCGGTGCATATGCTTTCAGTGTACATACAAGAAAAAAAGTGATAAATCATGATCATCATCATAAAATACAATAATCATAAAACATAAGATACAAACTGACTCATATTTATGATGGTTGCAGTGTCCGGCGGCCCTGTGATCCCCTTTTGCGTCCTTCCTAAGTCAAGGAGGAAACTGGATTCACTTAACAACGGTGTTGCTAACTTAACAACTGCCGTGATCCACTTTACAACTGTGGCAAGAAAAGTTGTAAAAAACGGAGCCAAAATTCACTTAACAACGCTTCAACTTAGCAACAGAAATTTGGGGCTCACTATTGCTCGTACATCAAGGACTAGCTGTAATTTCCTTTTTCTGTTATATATATATATATTTTTATAAAGGGTCGGAGCGTTTTGTTTTCAACACCCGGTCACAAGGAAGAGGCGTGCGCTGAACGGTTTAAACAATTGGCAAAACAAATTTCCATGAAAAAAAAATTCCTTATAGATATCGGAAGCTAAATGTGCCCAAATTGAGAAAGACAAGCATAAAAGTTCTGGAATAGAGACAGTTTGCCAAATTCAGGCTATTTTAGTGTTTTGCCTCCTCCTGTAACATTATAAACAACTTCCTGGGCTGGAAGATTTTCCTTCCGGAAAAAAAAGCTACCAACCTTTCCCTGGAAATTAAAAAGGATACAGGGAGTTTAGCACAGAACTAAATTTAGTCTCCGCTGATGAAAATTACTCTCTATTAAAGAGACACGGTGTCCAACATTATGCTCAATTTAGGAACAACCTTTAAATGGGCCCTTGAACCTCGCTGGATTTTTTTAAAGAAGAGATTGGACAGCCATTCGTCCAGAATAGGTATAAGGCAGGGGTGAAATCCAGCAGGTCCTGACAGGTTCTGGAGAACCGGTAGCGGAAATTTTGAGCAGTTCGGAGAACCGGCAAATACCACCTCTGGCTGGCCTCCAAGTGGGGTGGGAATGGGGATTTTGCAATATCCTTCCCCTGGAGTGGGGTGGGAATGGAAATTTGGTAATTTCCTTCCCCTGCCATGCCCACCAAGCCATGCCCATCAAGCCACACCATGCCCACCGAACTGGTAGTAAAAAAAAATTGGATTTCACCACTGGTATAAGGTCTGCTTGAGTCAAGGGTTGGATTAGAACAGCACCAACTGGTGGTCCGTGGACCACTGGTGATCCACGAGAAAATTTTGATGGTCCTCAGAAAAATTATTTGCATTTTTTATATTGGACTAAATCCGGGGTCCTCAAACTACGTCCCCTGGGACAAATAAATGCAATGAATGTTTGTGTTGCTGCAGAGAGTCTCCCCCTTCGGGGTCTTTTTGTGTGGGTCGGAGGGGGGCAGAAATTCCGACGTGGGGTCTGCTTCAGCCTCCTGGTGGGGGGCTTTGGGCGAAGGCTGGAAGGAAGCACCGCTAGTGGCGAAGAGCCGAGGGCCTCATTCCAGTGGGACTGCATCATGGCCTGGAACTGGCTGACCATCTCAGCCCGCTGAGCCTCCAGGCGCTGGTACCTGGCCTTGCACTCCCGCAGGTCTTCCCTCTGCTTGGAAAGCCTATGCTCCTAGTCCTCAGTGTGGTGCTTCTGCTGAGCCTCCTTCTCGGCCAGATCCAATTTGAACTGAGCCAGCTGTTTTGCCGACTCTTTCTAGTGGCGGCTGCTTAGCTCCAACAACTGCTTCCCGTTGGGGCCCTAAGGAGCCCGGGCGGGAAGGCGAGGAGACGCTGGGTGGGGAGGGGCGAGTAGAGGCCGTCGAGGCGCCCCTCGACGTGAGTGACATCAAGTTGGCCATGCCCACCCAGTCACATGACCACCTAGCCACGCCCACCCAGCCAGTCATTAGGCAGATCATATTAGTGGTCCGCGGGATTTAAAATTATGAATTTAGCGGTCCCTGAGGTCCGAAAGGTTGGGGACCCCTGGATTAGAAGACCTTCAAAGTTCCTTCCAAGTCTTGTTATTCTGATCCTACAGCCCTCAAAGCGTACTTAAGCAGAACATTTTAGACTAGACTTCCAAAAGCTTTGATCTTTCTGTTTGTTGTCATCTGCGGCGGACGGGTCCATGTATTTGCCCAAAACAAGACACAAACATCATCTGCAGGCCTCCGTTCAACTTTTCTACTCCCTGGTTATTGTCTTCAGTGAACCAGAACAAAACACGGGATCTCTCTCTGGGTGGATTTTTTTCACCTCAGACGCCCTGTCCTGATGAAAACCAGTTCTCTGCGATGTTTATAGAGTCAGCTTTAAAAAAGATGGTTCATGAAAAATGGAGAAAGCCTCCTTTCACACTGGTTGGAAGAATTAATCGGGGTTCTCCCTCCCCCCCCACCTTATTTTAATTTTTAAATTGAGATATGTTATTAGCATTCGGTTTGCCTTCAGACAATCCACCAGGAGGGGATTTTGGCTGGTTGTTTTAAATATATACTGTGTTTGTTCCCCTAAGAATGTAGGTTGTTGTTATATACCAGCGATGGCTAACCTTTTTGCCATCACGTGCCAGGAGGGGGTGGGGTGGGGGAGGTTCGCGTGCGTGTGTGCCCACACCCATAATTCTATGCGCCCCGCCCTGCATGCGCAACCTCCCTCCCCCCCCGCTCCTGGCCCAGGATGGCCCGGTAGGCCCATTTTTCTTTCCCACCTGGCTCCAGATTCTCTCTATGCATCTGGGGAGGGCAAAAACAGCCTTCCCCACCCCCTCGGAGGCCCTCCGGAGGCCTGAAACGGCCCATTTCCCAACTCCTGGTTGGACAGGACGTTTTCTGCTGGTCCCCAGCCTCCAGAGCATCTCTTTTCGACCTCCCCAGATGCATAGAGAGGCTCTGGAGCCAGGTGAGAAAGAAAAATGGGCCTTCCCCACCCCCACCCAGACCCTCCAGAGGCAGGAAACATCCTGTTTCCCTACTTCTGGTGGGCCCAGAAGGCCCGAAAATCAGCTGACCATTGTGCACATGCGTGCCAGAGTTGAGCTGGCGTGCCCACTGATATGGCTACACGTGCCACCTGTGGCACGCGTGCCATAGGTTTGCCATCACAGTTATATACTGTATACAAAAAGAGGGCTGTGAAAATATCTACAGACCCCTCACATCCTGGACATAAATTGTTTCAACTTCTACCCTCAAAATGACGCCACAGGGCAGCGATGGCTAATCTTTTCCGGACTGAGTGCCTAAACCGCGTGCCCGAACCCCCAAAATGCAATGTGTGTGCGGCCCCTGCGCATGTGTGTGTGGCTCCCTGTATGCGCCCCACCCCTGCGAATTCAGCCCCCCCCGGCATGCTCACCTGCCCTGCATGCGCCCCTCGTCTCATGTGCACGTCAGTGGTGGGTTCCTCCTGGTTCAGTCCGGTTCGGCCAAGCTGGTAACGGTGACAATATGATGTTACTGAACCGGTTCTCTTTGTTCGGGAGCTGGGCCCTCCTGCCCCGCCCGCGTTATTCTTACCTTTTATTTGGTCCCGCCCCCAATCTATTCGCTGCCTTCCGAGTCCCAGCTGATCGGCTAGAAGGAAAAAAACTGTTTAAACTCTTGCCGCGGGGCTTCAAAGGGCCGCCCACCAGCTGATCAGTGTTAAAAGGCAGTGTGGTGGTAGACCGGTGCCTCCAAAAACAAATGGTGCCTCCAAAAACAAATGGGTAGACCGGTACAGCTCTGCAAGCAGTTAAAAGCCTGATAGACCAGTACCTCTGCTAAATCCTAAAGAACTGTCACATGAGCATCAAGCCATGCCCACAAAATAAGCCACGCCCACAGAACCGGTAGTAAAAAAATATAGAACCCACCTGTGGTGCATGTACTCTGCATGCACCCCTCCCCCATGCATGCTTGGCCCCCACATGTGCCCCGCCCCCACTCATATATGTGCACCCCCCTCATCCAACCCGCTCCCCGCACATATGCAGCAGAGACCCGAAGACCAGCTGGCCAGTGGGAGGCACATGCGCATGCGCAATGGGGCTGAACTGGGGCAATGGCTCACATGCCATCAGAGAAGGCACTGCGTGCCACTTCCAGCACGCATGCCATAGGTTTGCCATCACGGCTATAGGGCACTTAATTCAACTCTACTCTACTCTACTCTACTCTACTCTACTCTACTCTACTCTACTCTACCCTACCCTACCCTACCCTACCCTACCCTACCCTACCCTACCCTACCCTACCCTACCCTACCCTACTCTATTCTATTCTATTCTATTCTATTCTATTCTATTCTATTCTATTCTATTCTATTCTATTCTACAATGCGAAAATCACAGCTGCCAGTTCTTTAGCTGGTGCAGGCTTTCATTCACATTGGGTTATTCCCATGTTTTGATGGCTTGTTATAATATATCTTAATACTAGAGCTCAATATAAATACATATCATATAATAACAATGGTACTAATTATTATATGACACGATCATTTCCACAGGTAAAACACATGCCTACAAGGTGAGTAACTTCTCCCCACTCCAGAAGATACATCCAAGAAGATTATATAAAGGGGAAAAAAAGGTGTTCCTCATAGTAACACGTGGCTTGGCCTCCTGGCTGGTGTACTACAATGCACTCTACGTGGGTCTATCTATGAAGACTGTCTGCAAACTACCTGGAATGCAGCAGAAACAGTGAGGGATGTGAGAATAGAATAGAATATAGAATTTAGAACAGAATATAGAATTAGAATATAGAATAGAATATAAAATAGAATTAAAAATAGAATTAGAATGGAATGGAATGGAATAGAAAATGGAATGGAATGGAATGGAATAGAATAGAATAGAATAGAATAGAATAGAATAGAATAGAATAGAATAGAATAGAATAGAATAGGGAATAGGGAATAGGGAATAGGGAATAGGAATAGGAATAGGAATAGGAATAGGAATAGGAATAGGACAGAGTAGAGTAGAGTAGAGTAGAGTAGAGTAGAGTAGAGTAGAGTAGAGTAGAGTAGAGTAGAGTAGAGTAGAATAGAATAGAATAGAATAGAATAGAATAGAATAGAATAGAGAATTAGATTGGAATGGAATAGAATAAAATAGACTAATGAAGAATAGAATAGAATATAAAATAGAATTAAAATAGAATTAGAATGGAATGGAATAGAATAGAATATAGAATTATTTATTTTATTTTATTTATTTATTTCTTGTATTTATATGCCGCCTTTCTCCCGAAGGACTCAGGGCGGCGAACACAAGTTAAAAAGCATGCAACAATAAAACCCCCTTAAAACCAAATAAGTAATAAATAATAAAATATTAAAGCCCAGAATCATAGTCAGCCCATTTGTTTGAACAGCCAAGTCTTCAGGTCACGATGGAAGGAACGGAGATCAGGAGCCAATTAGATTAGATTAGAATGGAATGGAATGGAATAGAGAATGGAATAGAATAGAATAGAATAGAATAGAATAGAATAGAATAGAATAGAATAGAATAGAATAGAATAGAATAGAATAGAATAGAATAGAATAGAATATGAGTAGAGGTAATGGAGTAGAGTAGAGTAGAGTAGAGTAGAGTAGAGTAGAGTAGAGTAGAGTAGAGTAGAGTAGAATAGAATAGAATAGAATAGAATAGAATAGAATAGAATAGAAAGAATGGAATGGAATGGAATGGAATGGAATGGAATAGAATAGAATAGAATAGAATAGAATAGAATAGAATAGAATAGAATAGAATAGAATAGAATAGAATAGAATAGAATAGAATTCTTTATTGGCCAAGCGTGGTTGGACACACAAGGAATTTATCTCTGGTTTATAAGCTCGCAGTGCACAAACAGTAAGCGATAGGTCACAGGTCATAAATCATAATTACAGTCACTAATCAGACATTACAAACAACAACTGACAACATCCTAAGAAACCAGTAGGAGAAGATAGTAAGAAAGATGAGAAAAATGAGAATTAGGGGAATGAGGTGTTTAGCAGAGTGATGGCACGTGGGGCGGAAACAAACTACCTTCGTGTCTAGTGGTTTTGGCATGCGATGCCCTACAGCGGCGTCCTGAGGGGAGGAGTCAAAACAGGTTATGTCCAGGATGTGACGGGGGGGGGGGGGTCCGTCGATATTTTCTCAGCCCTCTTTCTGCTTCGTGCAGTATACAGGTCCTCCATGGAAGGCAGGTTGGTAGCAATTGTTTTTTTCTGCAGTCCTAATTTATTAGAGCTCACAGATGACATTGATTGATGTCCTGTTTTTTTGTTTTTTGTTTTTTAATTTGATTTATATGCCGCCCTTCTCCGGAGACTCAGGGCGGCTTACAAGGCGTTAAGCAATAGCCTTCATACTTTTGTATATTTATACAAAGTCAGCTTATTGCCCCCACAAACTGGGTCCTCAATTTACCTACCTTAGAAAGGATGGAAGGCTGAGTCAACCTTGAGCCTGGCGAGATTCGATCTTACTTTTAATTGCAGACAGCTGGTGTTAAATTACAATGCATTAGTCTGCTGAGCTATCCAGGCGCCCTTTCCTGGATTCGCTTCCCTGCCCTCCTAACAAACATCACCAGGGGAAAAAAACCATCCACCTGGCTGGTGTTGGCTGGGGAGGAGGTGAGTTTTGACAGAAGGATAAACTCTGTCGGTTCAGCCCTTTCTCCAAACTCAGTTCTGGTCTTACGCAAGTGTGTTTGTTGCGAGGGCCTTCAAAAGAAACCCATCAAAAGAGTCGTTAACGCTTTGCTTACAAGCAACAAAGGATGGAGAAAGTTAGGTTTCCGCTCCAAGCAGCCACTCTCCGTCAGCCTAGTGAGGATGGGCATTCCCAAAATGTCTGCCTTTGAGGCAGAAAGGAATTTGGAGATGCTTATTGACGCGCCAACTTGAGAGTCCCAGGAACGGTTGCACAATTTTTTTCCCAGAAGTTGCTTTCAACAACATCCTAATGCAGGCCAAAGGCTAAAGTGCATGATTATGACACCCTACTCAGAACTTACAACAACGCTGGTGCGATGACGGGTAATCCTCGACTTACGACGACCACGGAGCCCCCACATTTCTGTCGCTGAAGCGAGACGTTTGTCTTTCACCCTCCGTTTTACCACCGCGGTTAAGGGAATCACTGCAGCTGTTCAGTGAGCAACGAGGGCGTTAAATGAATCGGGGCTTTCCCCATTTGACTTGGCTTGACAGGAGGTCACCACGGATGACTCCGGGGACAACTGCAACCGTCATAAATACGAGTCAGTTGCCATAAATACAACGGAACTTTAATCAAGTGAGCACGGGGATGCTGCAATGGTCGTAAGTGTGAAAAACAAGTCGTAAATCACTTTTTCCCCCGGTGCTCTTGTAACTTTGAATGGTCACTAAGTGAGTGGTTGTAAGTTGAGGAAGGATTTTGCAGTATCCTTCCCCTGGAGTGGGGTGGGAATGGGGATTTTGCAATAATCTTCACGTAGAGTGGGGAGGGAATGGGGATTTTGCAATATCCTTCCCCTGGAGTGGGGAGGGAATGGGGATTTTGCAATATCCTTCCCCTGGAGTGGGGAGGGAATGGAGATTTTGCAGTACCCTTCCCCTGGAGTGAGGAGGGAATGGGGATTTTGCAATATCCTTCCCCTGCCACACCCACCAAGCCACACCCACAGAATCGGTAGTAAAAAAAATTGGATTTCACCACTGACTAGATTCGATTCATGCAAGGAGAGGGGGCAGTGCAGTCTTTTGGGGGGTACCCACCAGCACCTCAAAATTGTATCGCTTGATTTTATGGTTTCTTCCTCCCACTTTGTAAACGGCTATCTGTCTGACTTTCTCACCTCGTCTTGTGGTTTGTAACCTTTCAAAGAGGGAATTCTGGACAAGCATTAACTGGTATCCCATAACTTACTAGGACAACATTGCCACCTAGTTGTAAGGATGCTATTAAAATTCCCCTTCATGGAAAGATAAAATTGCATCTTCTCGCAATTCAAAACTCAATGGAAAGATGCAGAGTGCTCAAAAGCGATGGCGCGAGAGACGTGTTTACATGCCCTGCGCACCTCATCGAGTACTAAGGACTGCACAATGTCAGCGATTGTGCGTTAAGCACAGGAAAAGTTAAGCAACCCAAGAATGTCGCCTGTCACGTTTTTAAAAAATATATGTTAAGTTTGTAGTCCTTATGATGGTAAAAACTGGGTTTCAGGCCCAAGGAAAAGTTAGATAGCTTTGTTACTGTCCCAGTTTTCTTTTAGTGTCCTGGATCTTAGGCCTTTTGGGGTAAATACATTGCCTGCCAAAATAAAGGAAACTGCCTATGTTTTTCCATTTTGGAGAAAAAGTATGGATCGTGCAGAATGACCTAGAATTCCGATTTTCTAGGTGTGGAATTGTATCGGAACTTCATTTCTAGCAAAAACAAAGATGTTTTTCAGATTCTGATGAAAATAATTATTGAGACACTTGGCGATACTTGGGATTTTAGCCCTTTTAACGTTTTGTTTAAAACTTTTAAATTATCTTTCAAGGCTGTCTTTCAAGAAGAGTGTCAACTTGCAAAGCTTTCAAGTTGCCATGAGCAGGAGGGAGGGAGAACTGAAGTGAATTCCATACATTCTTCCTGACCGCAATTAGAAGGAGGGTGTTAGGTTTCACAGCCAGCCAAAGTGGTTAATTGGAGAATGTGATTTATGACATGGCCAGAGAGGAGGGGAGAGACAGGGTCATAGGGGAATGTAAATCTACGTAGGATCAGTCCTAACTGCATCCGAGTATTGCCGGAATGTTGCTCCTAATAAATGATTGTATTTCCTTTGAAGTTTGGATCATGGCTCATGAATTAATTAGGGGCAACTTTCAGAAACTTGACAAAGAGATTTGACCACTATTTGCCTGGATTGGTACAGGGTCTCCTAACTCAAGCAAGGGGTTGGACTAGAAGACCTCCAAGGTCCCTTCCAACCTATTATTCTACATTCTGTGCTGGTGTTGGGTTCCCTGCCTTAGTGCTTTTCAATCAAATCCTTAAGTAACCAATCTCAGGCGCTAGTCAGCTTCGGAGATTACGTTCTACAGGATCTAGTGATCGAGCATGGTAGATCTGCCTCAAATCTCCAAGCGGTTATATCTCCTGACAAAAATAATCTAATAGTTCTCGATTGCAAACATTCGGATGAAAACTAAACGGTTGAAAAGAGAGACAGGAAATGCTGATTGCCATCTGCTGGTTATCCGTATCTTTGCAACGTGGATCCAGATCCGTTTTCTTTAATTTTATTCTTTTTTTAAAAAAACAACACCTCTAATAAAATAATTAACAGATAAAGGTGGAAGCTATCAGCTTGTTTTTTAAGAACTCCCCCTGGAATCAAAAGTCGGATTGCAAATCAGCCGAAAGTGGAAAAACCATGCACCAAGGTTACCCAACTAGAAAAGACAAGAAAAGTTCAGTTGCCTCCTGAAGAAAGCATCTTTGAGACAACCATGAGCTGAATGGCTGAGAATCTCTACGGACTTTTAGCTGTACAATTTCGAATGGTGTGGGAGTATGTAGGAAGAAATATCCTTCTGGGTTCAGCTCCAAGTGGGGAAAAAGACACTGGAAACAAGGAGACTGCTTGGAAAGATGATTTAATGGTGGACAGGATCACATGGTTTGAGTTCCTGAATAGAAAAAAGGGAGGAGATGCAGTGAGTCCCCGGGTTTTATGCCCTCTCTGGCTTTGAACTTCCTGGGGCCCCGAAAGAGTATCCTGATTGGTTGTCAGACTCCCAGGGGGTGGGGGTCTTAGCTAGCCTTGCTGGCTGATGTAATCTTCCCAGGTGCCATGTGGTGAGTTTCTGTTGCTAGATGGGTCCTATTGTGTTGCAGATGATGGTCCATTGACAAAGATTGAGTTTCTGCCTCTGGTCCATTGACAAAGGGTGGGGGCAGGAAG
This sequence comes from Pantherophis guttatus, assembly GCF_059756535.1. Taxonomy (NCBI): domain Eukaryota; kingdom Metazoa; phylum Chordata; class Lepidosauria; order Squamata; family Colubridae; genus Pantherophis; species Pantherophis guttatus. Next base: position 78,625,107 of record NC_142070.1, on the reverse strand, counting down.
ATGGGAGCTGCTTCGTCTTTAAAACATGTTTCTCCATTTCTCATACAGGGAAACATAATGTTCTGCCTTTTTAATATTTCCTAAAATATTTCATTCCTCTAGGAAAGGGGTGGGTGCTAACTTCCTACAGGATGTACACCGAGTTTAGCATTTCCTGCAAAATTCTTCAGCTGTAAAAAAAAGAATTAAAAAAAAAAATGAGACTGCACACCGGGACTAATTAAATTGCCTTCCTCTGAAACCCAAAGATGGAAATCTCATCTCAGGAATCCACCTTCACGCACCTGCGAGGAAGCCTAGGTGATCTTCCTACTTAAAAAAAGCTTCCTGTGTGTCAGAGATAAGATCCCTCCGGGGATAATACCTTCAAACAGAAGGTTCTGTGCTAAGACGGATAAGAGACTTTGCAGGTGGGAGAAATAAAGAGCCACTCATCCATCTCTAACAAAAGCTGCTGTAAATAAATCTGGGGGAAAGGAACAAACCACGTAGAGTAGGCTGCAAGCTGCAGGATATTTTCCATCCTTTCAGTTTCCTGGAGAGGATTAAAACCCCAAAACTTAATTTGGGGAGAGGGCAGGGAGATAAAAAATCATTGCAGCCATTAAAAAAATAAGCAAACAACATTAAATCTTCCCATGCTAGGATACAGCAAGATATCTAGCATTTTTGATCTTGCGGCAAGTATAGGGGATCCTCGATTTACAACCACAATTATGTTTTAAGAAACCCAGAAGAGAAGGTTGTATGTAGGAAGCTTCACCAATCTATAATCTAGAAAGCACAATCTGTAATCTAGAAAGCACAATCCGTAATCTAGAAACCTGTGGAATGTTAAATTTATGTTTTAAGAAACCCATAAGAGAAGTATGTAGGAAGCTTCATCAATCCATAATCTGGAAAGCACAATCCATAATCTAGAAAGCACAATCCGTAATCTAGAAAGCAGAATCCATAATCCAGAAACCTGTGGAATGTTAAATTTATGTTTTAGGGAAACCCATGAAAGAAGATTGTATGTAGGAAGCTTCATCAATCCATAATCTAGAAAGTACAATCCATAATCTGGGAAGCACAATCCATAATCTAGAAACCTGTGGCATGTTAAATTTATGTTTTAAGAAACCCAGAAGAGAAGGTTGTATGTAGGAAGCATCATCAATCCATAATCTGGAAAACACAATCCATGATCTGGAAAGCACAATACATAATCTAGAAAACACAATCTGTAATCTAGAAGCCTGTGGTATGTTAAATTTATATTTATGAAACCCAGAAGGGAAGGGAAGGAAAGGAAAGAAAGAAATGAGGAAGGGAAGATAAGAGACTTTTCTGGATTTTTGGAGCATCACACATGAATTTGATGTTTATTGCTTTTTTTTTTAAGTGTTAAAAAAACTTACAGATGGGGTCATGTCAGTCCAAATCCAATGCTGTTGGGCATACTAACAGTGTATAGATACAGCAGTAAGTGTCTGACAATATGAAATAATTATGGAAAAACAAAAGAATATAAACATGTGGGTAATGATGTCTAACATCAAACTAAACAGCAAAGTCAATAAGATTGTCATTTCCAATATTTATCAATGCAAAAAAAACCCCACGTGCTGAATTTCAACCGTTATTTTCCAAGGAGCCAGTGTAACTTTTTTTTTTAAAAAAGAACATTGCTTATTTAATGCAGTCAACTCTTGCTTAAAAAATAACCACACTACATCAGGTAAGGGAGACCTGTTAGTTAGTTATGCTTTTCTTTCAAGGGTCAAATGAATTAATTTGACAAGGATATTTAAAATTATCTTTCAGAGACCATCATGCCCTAGAAATTGAACTGTTCCCGCCCCCCCCCACAGGATGAAACAGTTATTAAATCAATTTACACTTGTAGTGCAGATACCCCCTCAAAGTGCAGATTTACTTCAATCAGTGGCAAACCACTCAGCGAAACTCATCATCATTACGTAACTAAGTTAAAACTTTGAAAATCACAAACGTGCACATGTGTTTGAACAAAATGTGATCGTAACCAATCATTCTGATTAAAATTGTGATGAATCCTCGAATATTTGCCAAATACCTGAAGTGCACAACAATACCTGCAGGCCTAATGAAAAAAAATCATTAAACTATTTTTTTTTTTAAAAAAATAAAACTGTTTTAAAACCATAATCTTGTTCAGTGTAATGTACTTCTAAGTGCAACACGTATACGGAATATCTTTCATTTGTAAGTGGCTCCGGAATTTTTAACGGTGATGTTTGAAGTGTTATCGACCTACAACTTGCTTGATATCTGACTGAGCTGTTGGAATTAAAACGGGAAACGACTAGCTCTGCGTTCAGAAAACAAAGGCTTGTGGCACAATGAATCAAAAATAAATAAAACAACATCTTAAGGCATAGTCAACTATAAAGATAAGTAAGCTTCGGATTCTGCCAATACAGAGAGATAGGAAAGATATCTCCTGAACCCTGATCTCAAAGCATTCAACCATGCTACAACATTAGATTAAAAATAACAAAAAAATCCATATTTATTACATTGGCAACAACTAAGAGTAGTCCCCAAAATTATAGGATGATGTTTGGCTTCTTTGTTGTTTCACGAAGTCGGTATCCCGCCGGCAAGTTTTAAAAACACACTGTGAGTAAGCAGAACCCACTTTCTGCTTCGGAGAAAGAAATTCGGTCATAAATGAATACACCTTAGCCCCTTAAATGGGAAAGAAATCACTCCAGCAGGTTCCTAAAACTGAAATTCCTTGAGAAGTTTGCAGCCTGGAATTTCCCTAAACGCTTTCAGTGTTAACTACGGCGAAACTCTTAGAAGCGGTTACTGTAGGTAGGGTAAAGAACTCCAGAAGTTTACAACCAGGCGTGAAATGCGTCGACTTGTAGTAAAGTTTAAAGATTATTCTGTGGTTGTACTCCGTCTATGTATTATTTGAAAGAATTTGGGACGTAGATGAGCAAGATCTTCCACGTTAAGTAAGCACTGTAACATTTTCCTCCTGTGTGCAACATGATTTGAGAAAAAAGGAAGACGAAGAACAGGTAAGGCATGGGCGATACGGACAATTCGAAGAGTTCCTCCTACGCTGAGCTTTAAATTCTCAGTTAGTGGCATTTGTGCGTCCTTGCTCGGAGGGACGAGTTTTCCCACCGGAGTTTGCTGGCTGCGTGTGGAATTCCTTCAGAGTTTCTAACAACCCTTTCCTCTCCCGTTCCAGAGTGACGATGGTCTGGTTCAATTTGCCTTCGTTATTAAGCAGAACTTCAACCATGGCTTGCAGGTTTTGGATCTTCCCATTAGCCACCTTGAAAGAAGAAACAGGAAACAAGGATACGGATGATCATGGAAGAATATACAACGCCAGTAAGCAACAAGGCCCACTCATCACGTTTCAGCTGTCAGCCTTGATGGACACGATCAATGACAACCGATGTTGGGGTTGAACTCCAAATTTTTGGTGGTCACCAGGCCAAACATCCCTGACTACTCAAAAGGTTTCCACCCCCATCAGATGAAAATCCAGTTGCCTCCTGAAAAAGCACCTTTTTCGGACAAACTGTGACCTGGATGACTGAGAATCTCCATAGACTTTTAGCTATACAATTTGGGAGGAAAAGCCTTTGAATGGTGGAGTAGGAACGGATTTTCAAAAAATTGCAGACTATAGGAACCATTAGCACTTACTCAGGTGAACCTGAGGACACAGATAAACTCCAGGTGGCCTCAAAGACTCTCTAAAAGAATACAAATGACCAGCTGTCTGCAAGGAATATAAATCCTTCCATTCCCCACCATCCTGTCAGAACTAAAGAAGCTTCTGGGATGAGAAGCGAAACGTCTTCAAAAGAAAAAAACCAGAAAGTCCAGTTGCCTTACATGCGGAGTGAAGATGGAATTAAAAACACAATTTTACTCATTTGGCATTTACCTAAATCCCATTCCGATTTGGGATTTCTACCTCGTTCAAAAACAAATGAATGAGTTGGACTTCCTGCTGCAGTAGATTGTTTTAACGTCTACTCTACAGGATATAAGTAACTGGGTTGAAATTTGGGGATCCCTAAGGAACTGATCCTTAATGTCCTTTTTATTAAGACGTTTTAATTATCTAATTTATACAGCTGGCCATCTCATAAACATGAGATGACTTTGGGTAGCGTCCAACCAAACTAGAACAATGAATGTCTACAATCATTAACGTTAACAAATATTAAAAAGATTTTAAAACTTAAAAAATACTAAAATGATTGTCTTGAACCACGAGATGTATGGCAATAAATTTAAATATAATAATGATGATGATGATGGCAGCAATCTGTATCAACCATCACTGCCAGTCAATAATATTTGTGATACATTTTTTAAATGTTCAGTTGACCGAGTTTCTTGTTTAATGAATAAAAGTATGATAATAATATTAATAATAGAATAATAGACAAAGGGATCTAAATAGTAATAGTCCTTGGTGCGCTCTGAGCTCGATTCTTTTCCTGCAAACATTTCATTATCCAACTAAGTGACGATATCAGCGCTAGTAGGGAGTGGGGTTTATTCTGTTCATACACTCGTAGTTCCAAGTGTTTAAAATCCTTACATTTTAAATCAGGAACATCATTTTGAATTTTTGTGTGTGTGTGAAATCTTACGGCTGGCCCAATTGGTTTACAGAAAAAAAAAAATTAGTGCAAATTAATTTTTGGCCAAGGGAAATGTGTTCCTTGTTGACTGCATCCAGCAGAAATAAATACGAGTTCTCTCTTGACTTGCTTAATATGTTGTTTAACGTGTGACGCCTGAAGTGCAGCCCATACCTGGAGCTCCTCAAGGAGATCGAAGTTTTGCTTCCGTAAGTTACTGTTGGCCTTCTCCAGTTTATCCATCCTTTGATTGTCATCGAGAGAAGAATCGATTAATTCATCCTGAAGTACATGGTATTCAACTTCATAAGCTTGGAGCTGTCTGGAAATATCCATCTCAAATACCTGCCGTGGGAAGAGAAAAATAAACAGAAAACCACATGAACATCAAATTTGTCTCCTCATCTATATATATAAAAGCCAAATACCACTCACTCATCACAAAATCTCCAGAACGGTAAAGCCTACAAACTTGAAATTTGGCATGTTATGTTCCTCTTGGCTTCTAGGTGCTCGTTAAGAAAGGATTTTTCGAAATGACCATCAGATCATTAGTATTTCATATACAGAATTATATTCGCACACCCTGATGCTAAGGACTTAGACATTCTACTCCCCCCCCACCTGAAAGGAACTCTGTTCCAACTGCCAGTTGCCTTATATTCACACGCTCTGATGCTAAAGAGCTAGACATTCTACTCCCCCTCCCCACCTGGAAGGAACTCTGTTCCAACTGCCAGTTGCCTTATATTCACATGCTCTGATGCTATGGAGTTACACATTCTACATTAAGTTTCAGGCTTTAAGTGTCAATTTATCACGCCCAATCACATAGTGTCGTAGTGAAGCACGGGCGTCTAGCTAGTATCATATAAAGGAAATCGGGGGGATTTGAGAATGCCAACATTCTCCTAAGCAGAATTTCCTGTCTATCCTAAACTTTTGCAACCTCCTGACCAGAAAAATCAATGGAGAAGCCAAATTCACTTAACAACAGGGTTACTAACTTAAGAACGGCTTTAAAGAGTTGAAGACTAGTGAAATGTTTGTGCCCAAATATTCTAAAGCAGCAGCTGGCCTTCAGATCCGAAGCACTGCAAATCAGAAAGAAGAATGCTTATCCTGTAGCTTCACAATTGAGATTGGACACACTGATTTAAATCCAAGAGTGAGATTCAGCCGGTTCGGCTAATTTTACATCTGGTTCACTGAACCGATAGTTGCAAGGACTGGCTGGAGCCGCCCACCCCACCCCGCCCCTCCCAGGAGTCTCCACGCGGCTCGTTTCGGATGCCAGGTAAGTGCAGGGCCTGCGCAGAGGCTCTGGAAGGGCGAAAAACGGGCCTCCTGGAAGTCTGGAAATGGGCTCATTTCTGGCCACCAGAGGGCCTCTGGAGTCCAGGGGAGGCCGTTTTCGCCCTCCTGGAGGCTCGAGGAAAGCCTCCGGAGCCTGGGGAGGGCAAAAACATACCCCCCCCGCCGTGGTTCAGGAGGCCGAGTAGGCCACACCCACCATGGCCACGCCACACCAATCAAGAGGATTGACTTTTATTGTTCGATATATACCCTGTGATACACCTCCCTGTTGTTTTTACCTTTTCACAATGATTTTGCATTAAAGAAGACTAGGCCCTGCGGTGTCAAATTTGCTTTTTTTTTTTTTTTTACGTGCACGGAACACGGCATTATGTTTCTTAGGATATTCACGCTAAGATAGGATGTTGTCCAAGCATCCATAGCTTACTCCGTGCCAAATAAAACAGGAAGACGCAGGAGGGAATATAGCCTCCAAAACTTCTTAAAACAGATCTGGCTATTGTTTAGAAATACGTTAATTCTGTCGAAGGAAATTCCAACATCTTAACATTGCAACAAATATGCTGCAGTTCGGCTAGGAAAAACTGGTCTCAATTACACGAGGAAGTTGTTCTACATTTTGGCAGCTTCTGCTTCTCCCTGGCAATGCTCCGCTTCATACCTGGTTAATGGTTTTTTCCATCTGTACCAAGCCCAGATTGGGAAGAATACTTTTAATGAAGTCGACAATTGTTTCCAGGTTTTCATGCTGCAGAATCAAAGGCTTATGGCTTCCCAAAAGACTTAGAGCCACTTTAAATATAACGTCTGGTCCTTGGAGAAACATCAAGTCTGGAGGAGACAGGAGAAATGTTAGGAAGCGCATTGGAAGATAATGATTTTATTCGTTTATCTGAAATTTCTCTTCATTTATTCTTTAGTTATGGCCATCATCATCATCATCATCATCATCATCATCATCATCATCATCATCATCATCATCGTTTAACAACCCCAAAATCCCTTGCCAGATGGAATCTGGGCAACTGAATGGAAGTAGCAGAGTGTTTACTGGCCGGATGCCTTTCTTGACGCCAGTGCAGAGTTTTGTTCAGCAGATATATTCTCAGTGTGGCCAGAGAGAGAAATATCTGCCTCTACCTAGGATCGATCTCACAGCCTTAGATAACCATTTGTTGAAGTTCTCAGAGATTAGATAACCATTTGCCTGAAGTGGTGTAGGGTTTCCTGCCTAAGCAGGGGGTTGGACTAGAAGACCTCCAAGGTCCCTTCCAACTTCTAAGCCTCCTGATTGTGAGGCGATGTTCTGCCCCAGCTCCGGATTCCCGAGGATATTGACACACACCAACGGTCCTTATCAAATTTATTAAGTAGCAAGAATAAACCAAAGTCCGGCAAAGGTTAGCAACCAGCCCAGAAAACAAGATACGATAAGACTTTTCCAAAAATGCTCTGATGATAATTACAAGTTGTTTCCAGCAAGAGACTTACTAATGGCGTGTGACTTAAATAGGCTAAGGGAGTGGCCAATTATCCTCAAGGCTTACTCTCGAGGAGACCTCTTCCTCCTGAATAGCCGCTCCTGCCTTTCGGCAGCCCTGCGTGCTCGAGCATTGAGGAGAGGCTCCTCCACTTCGCTCTCTCCACTTGAAGGAGCCTCTGGAGGTTCTGAAGGCCCTGGCTGAGTCTCTGCCTCTGGCACCACATCCTCTTCAGGCTCCTCGCTGTCCGACGCGAGCACCGGCTGCACAGGCTGCTGGCACGACATCACACCAGCCTCCTTGTCATCGGGATCAGCCACGATCCGCGCAGGCCGCTGGCGGGCCACAACAGGTGAGAACTCTGCCTCTAGGCCACTGCACCACTCCTCTTTAGTTATGGCTACGTTGGAAGAAATATCCATCTGGTTCACTTCCAAGCTGGGAGAAAGACACTGAAGACAAAATGGAGGCTGGAGGCTGATTGGAAAGAGGGTCCATTTATTGATGAACAGGACCACATGGGTTTGAGGTCCTGGGCAACTGACCATCCGGAGTTGAAAATGAGGGGTTTTTATACCTTCTCTTGAACTTTGCACTTGAGCTTCCTGTTCCTGTGCAAGAACATGTATTCTATTGGCTGTTGTAGGGGGTTAGGTAGGGGTCATAGCTCTGTAGGTGGTCTGAACTCCCAGGATTGTGTGTACGGGTAGCCCTCGATTTGCAACAGTCCTCGATTAGCGACTGTTTGAAGTTAAAACGGCACTGAAAAAAGTGACTTATGACCATTTTTCACACCACCATTGCAGCCCCCCGATGGTCGCGGGATCAAAAGTCAGACCAGCTTGGCAACTGACTCACAGTTATGACGGTTGCAGTGCCCCAGGGATCACTTTTACGACCTTCTGATAAGCAAAGTCAACGGGGAAATCAGATCCACTTAACAGCTGTATTACTAATTTAAGAACTGCAGTGGTTCGCTTAACCAACGCGGCGAGAAAAATCATACATCGGGGCCAACCTTTTAAGTTGCTAAGTGAAACATTCATGAAGTGAGTTTCCCACCGCCTCCCCTTTTACGACTTTTCTTGCCCTAGTTGTTAAGCGATCCATTGCCTTTGTTAAAGTCGGTCACACGGTTATTATGTGGATCTGGCTTCCCCGTCGACTTCACTTGTCAGAAGATCACAGAATGGGATCATGTGATCCCCTCGGGACACTGAACTTTGATCACATGACCATGGAGATGCTGCAATGGTCACAGGTCTGCAAATGGTCATCAGTCCCTTTTCTGTTCTGACCCAGCTCCCCAAACACGACAAACCCTCTGACGTGAACTCAAAAGATTCCTTTATTAGGCGCGCCGGCAGCCCCGACAAAAAGTTTCTCTGTCAGGCTGACAGGTCCGTCTGGCAGGAAGATGAATAGTTGTTTGCCACATCTATTCATCTCCGCCCCCTGCCTTTTGTCCCCAGAGTTAGGGTGGGGCTTCGCTAGCAGTGGTGGCTCTTCCGTCCCAAGGACCGGCCCATAGATTTCCACTGCTCTCCTCTCCTCTGCCTTCGGCGCATCCACACGTCAGGCACTGGACCCAGCTGTTCCTCCTCTTCCTCATCAGCCACCTCCAGACCTGGGGGCTGTTGACTGTCTGAGGGCTGACGGCCGGCCCAGACTCCGCCTCTTTCTCTTTCTCTCTGCCACCTCCATTCCCTCTTTCCCCTCGGAGCTCTCAGGTTGCCTCAATGCTGGCCCTAACTCCCACACCTCCTCCTCCTCCTCCTCTGATTCAGCTGCTGGAGGGACCGGCGGCCGATAGGCCACGACATTTTCTCAGTGCCGTTGTAACTTCGAATTTACAACTAAATGAACTGTTGTAAACCCAGAACTACCTATATGTATGTTTACTTATCTTCTGTCATGCTCTCACGATACAGTAAATAAATAATCGTCCCCTTCTCCTTTGGCCTTCCATCTTTTCCAACATGAGGGACCTTCCTTCTTCTCCCGAGGTGGCCGAAGTTATTCAAGCTCCAGACATTAGGATGACTTACCGAACACCCGAGCGACAAACCCCAGGGGAAACTGAGACGCAAACAAGGTCAGAAACCACGGGGCAGCGTAGAGGCTGGGGCTGATCTCATTGGCTTCAAAGTGATCGTACAGATCTCTGTGGTAATCGTGAAGGAGTCGAGAGAGCTGATACATCTGGATCTGCCAAGCGAATAAAAGAGAGAGAAGAAAACATGGAGGAAACAAAATTAGGACTTTTTTTCACACTGCAATCGTCAGTGGTGGGTGGGATCTATGCCGTCGGGAGGTGCGGCTTCAGGCAGTCCTTGACTTACAACAGTTCACTTAATGACCGAAGCAAAGACGTCACTGAAAATTTTTTTGACTTGTGACCATTTTTCACACTTATGATGCCTGGCAGCATCCTCATGACCAAAATTTGCAACGCTTGGCAACTGACTCATATTTATGACCGCTGCGGAGTCCCAGGATCACGTGATTCTCCTTTTGCGACCTTCAAAATCCAGAGGGGAAGCCAGATTCACTTAACAACCAGGTGACAGATGCTAAGCACTTAGCATCTGCGGCAAGAAAAGTCGCAGAATGTGGGCGAAACTCACTTAACAAACGTCTCGCACTTAACAACAGGAATGTTGGGCTCAATTGTGGTCATAAGCCGAGGACTCCCTGACAACGCAATTGAAAGGCAGTTCTGAGTTTTCACCCTACCCGTAAGTCAGTTGTAAGTTCAACCAGGCAAAGAAATTAAGTTTTAATGCATTTTGTGATCATTTTTTAAGAAGAGTTCCTGTCTTGAAAATAAAATAAAAAATCATCCATTGCCTGCTAAACAAATCTATCAAAATTATCCCCCAATATCGTCCTCCCCAAAACGATCATCCGGTCATGCAAATAAAAACAGTCCAGGTTTTTAAATATTTCCTCCAACCATTTCAAGGTGGAGGTGTGATGGTCCCGTAGAAATGGAAACTCATACAAGTAGAAACTCACAGCCGGCTGAGAATTCAAACTCCCCTTTAATGCTCCAAATTTCCCGTCAAACGTTCCCACGTTCTTGGCAAATCCCAGAGAAAAGCACACACATGTGCGCGCATATGGTAGCGTCTGGCTGTGCGCAGTCCAGCAAAACAAAGGAACAGGGAAATGAGTCCACGAAGCAAGGAAGAAGCTAGCTGCTGTGACCTCGGCTTCCTGAGTCATTAAAACACACGAGTAGCCCCAAAAACCTCTTTTATTGCAACAGCTGTGAATTACGTTCATTCACAGCTGAGTCCCAATTAGTTGCAAAAAGTCCTTCGGGATAATCACCAACCTTTATCTCCCTTGACACGCTGCCAAAGACCTACTTGGCAAAGCCACACGGAGTCCAGAATCAAACAGAGATGCTGACTGGAAACAGAATTAACAACATTGCTTTCCTGCAAAGGGCCCAAGAGCCTTTGCTCCTCTTTTAAGCTTTATGGAAGGGGCCAATCATCTCCAGGCCTTACTCCTGAGTCATACCTTTAGTTTGAACTGTTCTTGCCTTCTGGCAGTTCTGCACATGTGCGCACTAGGAACAGGCTCCTCCTGTTCCTCTGCCTCTCTGCTGTCCGATTCTGGAGACTCCGGAGTCTGCGCATAACTCCCAGATGGCCCTGGCCCCATCTCTGCCTCCGACGCAGAGCCCTCGTGCGAACCTTCCCCAGACTCCAGGACTGGCCCATGTTCCTCCCCAGCCTCCTCACTGTCCGACTCCACTACCAGCTCCGCAGGCTGCTGGCGGACCACAACACTAGCAATCCTGCAAACTCCAAATGTCTTCGTACATCGAGGGCTACCCGTATAGAGTTCACATAACTGGGTGCAATACTAAATAAACGTAACGCAGGTCCTTTACCTGGAGAATCATGACCGGTAGATATTGCTTCCGAAGGCCCATATCAAACATCAGGAACTTCAGCATCTCGAAGGCTTCTTCTTCGCTCATGTGTAGTAACAACACTCCGGCCACAAAACTGAGGCCTTGGCAATAGCCTACTTCTTGATCCAGGAGGGAGTAGGCCTTCAGGATATTATAGAGGGAGAGCTGGCCAGCTCCAAGCTGGGATGAGAAGTAGGGATGGGTCGGAAAAGTGCGCCCTACAAGAGAGAGAGAGAGAGAGAGAAAAGAGATGGTCATAGACAGAAATCAGCTTTGTCATGCAAAGCACTTTCTGTTCTGCCCCAGCTACGGACCCCAAAGAACGCAGCACACACAAAGTCTGTACAAACCTTAGTTTACTAAATTAAATCAGTCTTTTTCAAACAAAGGCTGTTAATTAACTTTCTTAACAGCCTACGAGAATCCAAAGAATAAATAATCATAATCTTACTAGGGTTGGCAGAAAGCCCAGAAGCAATTTGCAGGAAACTGATAAAAGAACTAAGATCAAGACACGAAGGAGAGTGAACTAAAGTTGTTCCCTGCAAATTGCCTCAGTCATCGTCCTTCCTTAAATAGGCTAAGGGAGTGGCCAATTAGCCCCAAGCCTTACTCTCGAGGAGACCTCCTCCTGAGGAGCCACTCCTGCCTTTTGGCAGCTCTGCGCGCCCGTGCATCAAGAAGAGACTCCTCCTCTTCTTCCTCTTCACTTATGGGAGCTTCTGGAGGTTCTGAAGGCCCTGGCTGAATCCCCGCCTCTGGCACCACATCTTCTCCAGCCTCCTCATTGTCCGACTCGAGTGCCAGCTGCACAGGCTGCTGGCGCAGCACCACACCAGCCTCCTCGCTGTCGGAATCAGCTACTAGCTGCACAAGCAGCTGATGGGCCACAACACTTTCCAAATATTATAAAAAAAACCCAAAACTCACAATTGAGCCCAACGTTTAAGTTGCTGAGCAAGAGCGTCGTTAAGTGAACCTTGCCCAATGTTAACCACCTTTCTTGCTACAGTTGTTAAGTGAGTCCCTGCAGGGAACCGTTCAGTCATTAAGCAGAATCAGGAATAGTTTGGTAATTTTCCGGAAGGAAAATCTTCCAGTTCAGGAAGTTGTGTATAATGTTACAGAAGGAGGCGGAAGGAAGGGAGTCCTCAACCTACGACCGTAATGGAGCCCAAAGTTTAGGCTGCGAAGTGAGACATTCAGGAAGGGAGCTTCACCCCATTTTACGACTTTTCTCACCACCGTTGTTAAGTGAATTGTTGCAGCTGTTAAGTTAGTAACCCGGTTGTTAAGTGAGTCTGGCTTCCCCGTTGACTTTGCTTGTCAGACGGATGCAAAGGGGGGCATCACGTGACCCCGGGATGCTGCAACCCGTCGTAAATACGAGTCAGTTGCCAAGCATCCAAACCTTGGTCACATGAGGATGCTGCAACGGTCGTAAGTGTGAAAACCGGTCATAAGTCTCTTTTTTCAGTGACGTTATAACTACGAACGGTCTCTAAATGAACTGTTGTAAGTCGAGGACTACCTGTACAAAAATAGCCTGAATTTATAGCCTCAACATGGCCGCACTTATACCGATAACTATAAGGAATTTTTTCATGGAATTATTTTGGCCAATTGTTTGGACCCTTTAGCAGACACCTCTTCCTTGTGACCGGGTGTTGAAAACAAAACGCTCCGACCCTTTAAAAAAAATATAACAGAAAAAGGAAATCACAGCTAGTCCTTGACTTACGACCAGTGGTGGGATTCACCGGTTGTAACAACTGGTTCGCTTCGTGTGCCCTCTGGAGGTCGGAAATGGGCCTGTTTCCAGACTTCCGGTAGGCCCGTTTTTTCGCCCTCCCCAGGCTCCAGGGGCTTTCCTTGAGCCTCCAGGAGGGTGAAAACAGCCTTCCCCAGGCACCAGAGGCCTCCGGAGGCAGGAAACAGGCCCATTTTTGGACTTCCGGTAGACCCATTTTTCGCCTTCCCAGAGCCTCCGTACGCGCCCTGGCATCCCAAACAGGCCACGTGGAGACTGCTGGGAGGGGCGGGGCAGGCAGGGTCAGCCAGTCCTTGGAACAACCGGTTCGCCGAACCAGATTAAAATTAAAATCGCCTGAACTGGTCCGAAACAGCTGAATCCCACCCCTGCTTACGACCAAAATTGGGCCTAAAATTTCTGTTGCAAAGTGAAGTGAATTTTGCCCCGTTTGACGACTTTTCTTGCCACCGTTGTTAAGTGAATTGCGGCAGCTGTTAATTGGACTCTGCTTGTCAAAGCTGTCTGGGAAGGTAACAAAAAGGCGTTTACGTGACCTCAGGACAGTGGAACCATCATAAGTACATGCCAGTTGCCGAAATTTTGATCGCACAATCGTTTGATCGTTGCTGCAAAGGTCATAAATGTGAAAACGCATAATAAGTTACTTTTTTCCAGTCTCACTGTATCTTCAAATGGTCAGTAAACCGATGATTTTTAAGTGAAGGACCACCTGTAGAAGTTCTGAATGCCATTTGCTCACAAAGAAACTTCTTCAATCATCATCATCTTCTTCATTTAATGACCCCATAATCCCTTGCGGGGTAAAATCTGGGCAACTGAATGGAGCTGAGTATTTACTGGCCGGATGCCCTTCCTGTCGCCAATGCGGAGTTTTGTTCGGCAGATATATTCTCAGTGTGGCCAGAGAGAGAAATATCTGCCTCTACCTAGAATCGAACTCACAGCCTCCTGATTGTGAGGCGAGAGCCCCACCTCTAGGCCACTGCACCACTCCCTAAGAAACTTCTTCACATGTGCCCGGCCTCAAAAACGTGTCTAAATAGGATGGCATAGAGCCAGAGCGGGTGTCTGGGCCCACTCGCAATTTCCGCTACCGGTACGGGTGAACCGATCCGAACCGGCTGAATACCACTTCTGAATATGACCCCTTTTTTTGCAAATGCAAAAACGTTCCAAGTTGAATACCGGATTTGCTTGCGGGCAGACTTACCTAAATCGATCAGAATTGCGTGCTGCTGGGAAGTCAGTTGTTTTAAGAGTTCTTTGTACGGAGTGTCCTTTGGCTGCTGCTTCGTCGGAAACGGGTGCTTGAGTTGGTGCACCTCTGCTAAAAACTTCCATATCTCACCCCGTTGTTGCCGAGGAACTCCTTTTCAAAAGATTTTAAGAGCAAAGGGGGAAAAAATGCAGTGAATGAGACACCAACGTACGGTATGTACAAGCTCCCTGCTTTAAAAAAGGGAAATCATTGCTTTCAATGGGGATGGCCTTCCAGAATGGCCTTGAAATGCTGCTAGGATAAGTTCATTTATCCTGGAATGTCTTTCAGACAGTTCATGCCATCAGTAAGGAGCTAAGAGGAATATTGCTCTTCTGGCATCCTTGGTGCTTTCTGAGCTTCGCTGTTTTCTTGTAGACATTTCATTACCATACTAAGGGACATCATCAGTGCTAGAAGGGAGAGGGGTTTGAAGAGGAGGAGGAGAAGGACTCTGAGGTCCTTGATGTTCTCTGAGCTTGTTGGTTTTCTTGCAGATGTTTTATTACCCAACTAGGTAACGTCATCAGTGCTAGAAGGGAGAGAGGTTGGAAGAGGAGGAGGAGGTGGTGGAGGTGGTAGTGGAGGAGGAGGAGGAAGAGGAGGAGGAGGAGAAAGAGGAGGACTGTGAGATTCTCGGTGTTCTCTGAGTTTGGTGGCTTTCTCGCAGACATTTTAATACCCAACTAGGTAACATTATCAGTTCTAGAAGGGAGAGAGATTGGAAGAGGAGGAGGAAGAGGAGGAAGTAGTGGAGGAGGAGGAGGAGGAGGAGGAGGAGGAGGAGGAGGAGGAGGAGGAGGAGGAGGAGGAGGACGACTGTGAGATCCTTGGTGTTCTCTGAGTTTGGTGGCTTTCTCGCAGACATTTCATTACCCAACTAAGTAACATTATCAGTTCTAGAAGGGAGAGAGATTGGAAGAGGAGGAGGAGGAGGAGGAAGTAGTGGAGGAGGAGGTGTTGGAGGAGAAGAAGGAGGACTGTGAGATCCTCGGTATTCTCTGAGTTTGGTAGCTTTCTCGCAGACATTTCATTACCCAACTAGGTAACATTATCAGTTGTAGAAGGGAGAGGCGTCTGCAGAGAGGAGGAGAAGGAAGAGGAGGAAGACTGTAGGGTACTTGGCGGCCTCTGAGCTTGGTTGTTTTCCCGCAAACATTTCATTACCCAACTAGGTAATATCATCAGTGCTAGACGGGAGTGGGGTTTGTTCTCTGTTTATGTACATGTGGCTTGCCCTGTCAGAGTTGGTGGGAGCCTTCTTGGTGGTTCCTTTAATCAAGGTTTATTAATTGTCTAAACTGGTAGTTCCTTGACTGGGGTATTGTTTACTTCTTGATTGTGGGTCTGGCATTAACCTTGGTGTCAATCTCTGTTTAACTGGGTATTGATTAGCATTGTTTTGGTTTTTCTGTTTTATTTTGGGATTATTTTTGGGGGATTCTCTCTTCTGAATGGTATGTCTGTGTTTATCTCTGTGTGTCTCTATGTGTCAGATAAGCAGAGATTAACACCAAGATTAATATTAGATCAACAATTAAGAAATAAACAATACCCCAATCAAGGAATTGCCAACTCAAAGAAGTTAGAAAAAGATCCGTAAATGGAGAGTTATGAATTCATAGGAATTTTCTCTCTCTCTGAAAATGCCTCTTTAAATACTGTGTTTCCCCGAAAATAAGACCTTGTCTTATATTTTTTTGAGCCCCAAAATAAGCATTTGGCCTTATTTTCGGGGAGCGAGATGAGGCTCCTCTTGCCGTCTTACCTGATTTTCAGCTCTGTCAACCTAATCCTAACCAGAAAAAATGGCGGGGACCTGATGAGCATGTCTTTAAATATTTTCGGGAAGGGCTTATTTTCGGGGGAGGTCTTATTTTCGGGGAAACACGAAAGTTAGTTCTGGCCATAACTAACATCATAACTCTCACCTTTACTCCAGTAATATAATGCTTAACAGTTTAAAGCATGATACATTTATTCAATATCATTACTATATTCTGATAAACAGCTACTGCATCTGTTTAAAAAGATACTAACACACTTTCCAAAGTGCCAACATATTTGCATTCCTCAAGGAATCGGTTGACCTCACCTTTCTCAACAGCGGAGTGTATTTTTTCCATGTCAAACTTGATCTTTGACCTTCCTGGCGTGTTCAGCATTTTATCCCAGACGGAGATTACTTCTTTGAGATATGGAGTCATTTCTTCGTAATCAAGCTTCAGGCGCTTATTTAGCAGATCGTTTTCAGAAGCTAGAAGAGGAAGAAAGGACAGGTTAGACAGCCGCACTTGTGAAAGGCCACCAACACATTTTCTGCAAATGTCTGTCTAATCTAATCTAATCTAATCTAATCTAATCTAATCTAATCTAATCTAATCTAATCTAATCTAATCTAATCTAATCTTACCTAACCTAACCTAACCTAACCTAACCTAACCTAACCTAACCTAACCTAACCTAACCAATCTATCTATCTATCTATCTATCTATCTATCTATCTATCTATCTATCTATCTATCTATTTATCTATCCTGTTTCCCCCCAAAAAGACGTCCCTGGATAATAAGCTCAATTGGGCTTTTGAGCACATGCGCTAAAATAAGCTTTCCCCAAAAATAAGCCCTCCCCGAAAATATTTAAATGAACGTGCAGCCGGTACCCGCCATTTCCTCTGGTTAGGGTTGGGGAGACAAAGCTGGAAATCAGGTAAGATGGCAAGAGGAGCCCCGTCTTGCTCCAGGCGCCCCGAAATAATAGGAACTCCTCAAAAATCAGGCCAAGCACTTATTTTCAGGGAAACATGGTATGTATGTATGTATGTATGTATGTATGTATGTATGTATGTATGTATGTATTTATTTATTTATTTATTTATTTATTTATTAGTTCGATTTATATATGCCGCCCTTCTCCGGAGACTCAGGGCAGCTTACAATGCGTTAAGCAATAGCCTTCATACTTTTGTATATACCTGCTTAGTAGGGCTTTCGCCCCCCCCCCAAGCGGTGTTCTTTTTTTATAAAAAGTCAGCTTATTGCCCCCACAATCCAGGTCCTCATTTTACCTACCTTGGAAGGATGGAAGGCTGAGTCAACCTTGAACCTGGTGAGATTTGAACTTGCAGTAATCACAGGCAGCTGGTGTTACTTTAACAGTGCATTAGTCTGCTGTGTCACCAAGGCTCTTGGTCTATCTATCTATCTATCTATCTATCTATCTATCTATCTATCTATCTATCTATCTATCTATCTATCTATTTCCATCCATATCTATCTATCTATCTATCTATCTATCTATCTATCTATCTATCTATCTATCTATCTATCTATCTATCTATCTATCTATCTCCCTCCCTATCTATCTATCTATCTATCTATCTATCTATCTATCTATCTATCTATCATCTATCTATCTATCATCTATATCTATCATTATCTATCTTTCATCAATCATCTATATCTATCATTATCTATCTATCCATCTATCTATCTATCTATCTATCATCTATCTATCTATCTATCTATCTATCTATCTATCTATCTATCTCCATCCCTCTCTCCCTTTTTATCTATCTATCTATCTATCTATCTATCTATCTATCTATCTATCTATCTATCTATCTATCTATCTATCTATCATCTATATCTATCATTATCTATCTTTCATCTATCTATCATCTATATCTATCATTATCTATCTATCTATCTATCTATCATCTATCTATCATCTATATATCATTATCCATCTTTCATCTATCTATCATCAATATCTATCATTATCTATCTATCTATCTATCTATCTATCTATCTATCTATCTATCTATCTATCATCTATCATTATCTATCTTTCATCTATCTATCTATCTATCTATCTATCTATCTATCTATCTATCTATCTATCTATCTATCTATCTATCTATCTATCATCTATATCTATCTATCTATCTATCTATCATCTATATCTATCATTATCTATCTATCATCTATATCTATCATTATCTATCTATCTATCTATCTATCTATCTATCTATCTATCTATCTATCTATCTAATTTATCTACCGTGTTTCCCCAAAAATAAGACCGGGTCTTATATTAATTTTTGCTCCAAAAGACACATTAGGGCTTATTTTCTAGTTAGGGAATACGGTACTAAATGCATCTATCTGGCTGATGATCTGAACTGGGGCTTATTTTTTGGGGTAGGGCTTATATTACGAGCATCCTGAAAAATCATGCTAGGCCTTATTTTCTGGCTGGGTCTTATTTTGGGGAAAACAGGGTATTTATCTTATCTAATCTAATTTATATTCTTGAAGAGAGAAGGTTTTCAAAAATAAATTAAAAGAGACGGCTAAGAGATGCTAAGATGACGATATTTTTGAAGCTAAAGAATCCCATCCTTTGAAGGGTTCAAAGGAGACAAAGGCTGAGCTCCCTTATCAGCCCTTCCAGGAACAAGACTTAAAAGCCGCCATTTATAAAATAAACAAAGTGTCTATCAAGATAAAATAAACTCAGTGTGGGTAAAGAACTCAGGATTATTAAGCACAGCAAGCAATGCATAACACGCTATCTATAGGCGACCTCTTTAGTGTCTTCGGTACAAATCAGAGGTGGGATTCAAAAATTTTAGCAATCAGTTCTCTGCCCGCTTGCTGGGTGGGCGTGGCCATGGTGAGCGTGGCCTACTCAGCCTCCTGCACCACGGCAGGGGAGGGTTCACCCTCCCCAGGCTCCAGAGGCTTTTTTTGAGCCTCCGGGAGGGCAAAAACAGCCTCCCCCGGACTCCAGAGGCCCTCCAGAGGCCCTCCGGAGGCCAGAAACGGACCCATTTCCAGACTTCCGGAACTTCCGAGAGGCCCGTTTTTCACCCTCACAGAGCCTCTACGCAGGCGCTATACTTACCTGGCATCCAAAACAGGCTGTGTAGAGACTCCTGGGAGGGGTGGGGTGGGGTGGGCGGGGCCAGCCAGTTCTTGCAACTACCGGTTCAGTTAACCAGATGTAAAATTAGCATCCGGTTTGCCTGAAGTGGTCCGAACCGGCTGAATCTTACTCCTGGTACAAATATCAAAAATACAGATTTTTTTTTTTTCCGGAGAGATTTGGTATTTACCTTGCAGTTTCTGGTTTTCCTTTTCCATCCTGAGTAGGATTATCTGCTGGATAATAGCTTTTTGCCAAAGTTCCCTCAACTCCTTGGATGTCTTTTTTCTGTCTTCTTTGGTTGCTCCGAAAGGACCGTCTTCACAAACCGGCTGTAATGGTGATCTAGGGGCCAATTCTCCCAGTTCGGAATAATCTTAATAGACAAGAGAAAAAAATATATATATTTTTTTAATTTGAAGATTTGTCGGAATTCCGAGATCAGGGGTCTGCAAACTTAAACACTCAAAGAGCCATTTGGACCCGTTTCCCACAGAAAAGAAAACACTGGGAGCCACAAAACCCTTCCCGTGCCTGACTATTTCTTGAGCGGCCATAAAACTATCATATGTAGTTGAATTAAATATTCTGTTTTCTTCTAAAACTTTTCTTTCTTGGATTTATCCATGGTTGGCCTACCGGGGGTTAAAAAACTCAATAAATCACGTGCCGGTGGGTGTCGCACATTGGTGATTGTGACGCATATTTTCAGTGACAGGGAGCCGCAGCAGAGGGGTGAAAGAGCCACATGTGGCTCCAGAGCTGCAGGTTGCTGACTCCTGTCCTAGATCAATCCTAGCCTTGGGAAAGTAATTATCAAAAGAGGAACGGCCAGCAGGAAACTGAAAATCTTACAAGACCCAGACACTTTATCTACTAATAGTGTAGCAAATACATTCATGTCCATGGAGATCCTCAGTCATTCAGGTCAGGGTTGTCCTAAAGGTGCTTTTTCAAGAGGCAACTGGTTTTTCTTTGAAGGCATCTCACTTCTCATCCAAGAAGCTTCTTCAGTTCTGACGTGAAGAACTGAAGAAGCTTTTTGGATGAGAAGGGAAACTTCTTCATGGAAAAATAAAGTCCCGTTGCCTTTTGAAAAAGCATTTTTGGGACAAAGGCATGAGTCATTTTATGCAAGATTTTACAGTTTTTCTGAGTAGTGACCTTTATAGTTACCCCAGAATGATTCTGTGTTTAGCTAAGAATTTTCTACAAATGCCACTCATACACAGAACTTAACAAGTTCTATGGGCTGGATTTTCAGTTGTCCCCGCAAAATATATTCAACTCAGCAACTAGATCCAAAAGACTGCACAATTTTTTTCCCCCACATAAACCAAGCTCTACTGCCATGTTAAACCTTTGACAGTCATTTGTGTTTTACTTCCTACCTTCTTCCTGTAAACATCGAAATTCCAAAAAAGATAGATTACAATAAACAACAACAAAACAACAACAAAAATTCCATGGTATTTTGGAATCAACAAATTTGTTTCCATATCAGGGCATGTAATCTGAATAAACCAATATTTTTTTCCCCTAGAATTGCAAACAAAATGAAGAGTGCCATCTAGTGAATTAAAGTGAAACATGTATGTACCACGGGTGAAATGCTCCTGGTTCGGACCGGGTCGCCCGATCCGGTAGCGATGGTGGCGGGTGGTTCGGAGAACTGGTAGCAAAAATCCCTGCGCTCCCCACCCCCCGCCATGCTCAGTTGAGTTGCACGATCATCAGAGGCTTTTTTTTTTTTTACTTTTAAAAGCATTTTTTCTACAACCTCTTCCGATGAAAAAATGCTTTAAAAAAAAAAGCCTCTGATGATCGCGCGGCTCAGCTGGGATCCTCAGAGGCTTTTCAAAGCATTTTTTTCTGCAACCTCTTGGCTGTCTCTGATGATCCCAGCTGAGTCGCCTGATCATCAGAGAGGCTTTTCAAAACATTTTTTAAAAAGCCTCTCTGACGATCCCAGCTGAGTTGCCTTATCGCCAGAGGCTTTTCAAACCATTAGAAAAAATGCTTTGAAAAGTAAAAAAAAAAAAAGTTGGCCACGCCCACCCAGTCACATTACCCTTCCACCAAGCCACGCCCACAGAACCGGTAGTAACACATTTTACATTTCAACCCTGGTATGTACTCTGTTTCCCCCAAAATAAGACATCCCCTGATAATAAGACCAATCGGGTTTTTGAGTGCATGACAATAAGGCCAAGCGCTTATTTCAGGGTTCAAAAAAAATATAAGCCAGGGTCTTATTTTCAGGGAAACATAGTAATGCATTTGAATCTGAATACTTTATTTGGCCAAGTGTGACTATTAGACACAAGGAATAAAATCATCCCTCTCAAAGCATCATGTTTCATAGTGCTGATTTCCTCCAGTATTGTACAGGTAGTCCTCGATTTACGACCACAACTTGAGCCCAAAATTCCTGGTGCTAAACGCATCATTTATTAAGCAGGTTTTGCCTCATTTTACGACTTTTCTTGGCACAGTTGTTAAGTTAGTAACACGGTTGTTAAGTGAATCCAGCTTCCCCATTGACTTTGATTGTCAGAAGGCCACAGAAGGAGACCATTGGGTCACTGCAACAGTCATAAATACGAGTCAGTTGAATTTTGATCACATGACTTTAAAGATGCTGCAGCGGTCCTAAGTGTGAAACACGGTCATAAAGTCATTTTTTTTCAGTGCCTTTGTTACTTTGAATGGTCACTAAATGAACTGTTGTAAGTCGAGGACCACCTGTATAGTGTAACACTCTCCTGTGGCAGCTAAGACCCTTCCAACCCATTTTCCTAAATTATTATTCCTTTTACCGTGTTTCCCCTGTCTTATATCATTTTGAACCACAAAATAAGCTCTTGGCCTTATTTTTGGGGAGGTCTTATTATTTAGGGGTGCATGGAGGAAACCAGAAGAAATGGCAGGGATCAGCTGCACATGCATTTAAATATTTTTGTGGAGGGCTTATTTTCAGGAAGAGCTTATTTTAGTGCATGCGCTCAAAAGCCCGACTGGGCTTATTATCAGGGGATGTCTTATTTTTGGGGAAACAGGGTATATACAGTACTTTATTCTGCCTCTCCTTTTTTGTACCCCATTTGCAATTTCAATGTGACCCCAAATTTAAAGTCATGATCTCAATGCTTTAAAACAATGAAACTTCCCATTTTGATTTTGATTTCAGGCGGAGAGAAGGGTTGGCTAATTGGAAAAAAATAATCAACGTTTCCCCTCCTCTCCAAATTATATTTACTGGAAAACTCCCAAGCCATGAATAATATACTTTTTTTCCCTTCTACATCCCTCCAAAGCTGGTCATGTATTCAGGCAGTGACTTTTATTTTGAAAACAAAAAAAAAAAAAATGCGAAAATGGGGCTCCCGCTAGCTAAAACTTAATTCAGTGTATTCTACTGGGGGAATGTAAAGTAAAATTAGATTCATTGGCCTCCAAAATTGTATTATACACAGATCCTTTTTTTCCCCTTCAGTTAAAGCAACAACATTCCCACAGTTCTACGGAACGTTGCTGTTTTCCGGACCGCCATGACTTCAAATGGTCACTAAAACAAACAGTTATAAGTCAAGGTCTATCTGCAAGAGACAGTATTTTCTGTGTTTCGAAGTTGGTAATTCCAATTTAATCGGTTGCACTAAAAACTGCCGGAAATGACCAGCCTCCATTGCAGGGGTGAAATGCTACCAGTTCACTCCTGTTCCGGCGAACTGGTAGTGATGATTAAAACTATCAGTTCAAGTGAACCGGTAGTAAAAAAAAGCTCCGAACTGGTATTTCCGACGATCAGCTGTGCCGCGCGGTTTAGCTTTGCTAGAAAGCAGGAAATCCGGCTTTATAGCGAAGCTAAATCGCGTGGCACAGTTGATTCCCCCCCTCTCACTGTTCTACTTACCCAAGTCTCCTTTTGGTGCATACTGCACATGCACGCACAGCACACGTTTGATGCGCACTGTTAGGATATGGTGTAAGTCTAACAAGTTGTCCAGGCAATATATGTGTTCTATAACTTTAAATGTATTCTATAACTTTATGTAATGCTGTAACAGATGTCATGCTGAATAATTGTACTGATGAGTCATTGTAATGACTGCTGACTGAATGCTGACTGCAATTATCATAATTGTACTGTTAGTCATTGCACTGCTGACTTCACTTATCTTAAGTGGATAATTACTAGTGTAAACTGTATATAAGAAGGAAGCCGAGCTATAGTCATTGTTGGACTTGCTCTCATCATTGCTTGACTTGCTGCTTGACTTGTTGGTTGGAACTGTTACTCTCGTGTGTGAAGACGTGGATGGATATGCTACCATCGTGATTTGTTACCAGTGTTGAATTGCTGTTTATTACCAACTGCTGTTTGTCTGGTAAGAAGATATCTGTAACTTCGGATTGATTTGAATGGCTAAAGACTTGGATTGATTAAAAGACTATGAAATTGTTTTTCACTACAAAGTAAAAGCTTTGTTAAACAAGTTTGTATGTATTGTATTCATTGCTCTCAGTACCGTTTCTCTGTGCACTTACTCTGCTGGTTGGTAACACAACAATATCCTTAACACGCACCATGCATGCAGATGCACGCAGCGCACATTTGGCATGCACTGCACATGCGTGGCCAGCGAACCGGTAGCAAACCGTTTCAGATTTCACCACTGCTCCATTGGTGACATTCATTGAAACCCTCCCTTTAACTACAGATGGATTTTTACCTTCATGCCAACCGGAAGAGTCACATCCTTTTTGGGGTGTCGCCACTCTTAAAAATATCTGTTGCCTCCAAGAATGTCGTCGAACCTTCACAGGGGTCTCGGGGGCCAAATCTGCTTCATTGGACTTAGATTTGTTATCCCTAAAATCAGAAGTCACAGAATTTATTTGTTTTAGCTATCATTGCAAGACATGTTTTGTTTTTGCTTTTTCGGAGGAAACAAATATACGAATTTTCTAAAGCAGGGATCTCCAACCTTGGCAACTTTAAGACTCGTGGACTTCAACTCCCAGAATTCCTCAGCCACGATAGTGTTGAAGTTCACGAGTCTTAAAGTTGCCAAGGTTGGAGACCCCTGCTCTAAAGAGTCTTGACAGCAAATCCAAATCGAAAAGAGAAAATTACCCGGCTGATTTCTTTAAACGATGAGCTTCTTGACAGAAATGACTCAATATTGGGTGTTTCAAATCGTCAAAAATATTCAGAAATAACATTCTCTTGCTGCTCGCAGTTACGACTTTTTAATTACCGTGTTTCCCCGAAAATAAGACAGGGTCTTATTTTCTTTTGAACCCTGAAATAAGGGCTTGGCCTTATTATCGGGGGGTCCGGCAGAGAGAGGCTCCCTCCATGCGCCATCAAGCCCCGCCCCTCCTGCGGGGGGAGAACACGAGCGGCCTGAAGGCGCCAAGCTGCGCGAGCACCTGTTCCCTCCCCTGCTTGCACGCCTCCCAGGCCTCACCATGTCAATGTGGGCGAAGCTGGTGAGCACCCGGCTGGAAGAAGTTGGAAGCGGAGAAGATGTCAGTTGGGCCAGCCGCCTGCTGCCAAGTCTTCCGGGAGCCAGGGCAGAGAATCTTCTGGCAGCTGGGACAGAGAAGTGGCAAAGGGCAAAGCTGCAGCACCGCAAGGGGAGACCGCACCGCTGCCGCCTTTCAACCACAGAGGATGGCTTCCTCTGCGGCTTCCAAATCCCGACTGGAAGCCGCCGGAAGCGGAGAAGAAGCCGTTCGGGCCAGCTGCCTGCTGTTGCATCTTCCGGGAGCTGGGGCAGCCGCATGGAGTTGGAACCATAGAGCGGGAAGCACGCTCCCAGAGCGGCCACTGTCGAAAGACTCTGCATCAGTAGTGGTCGCTCTGGGAGTGCGCTTCCCGCTCTATGGTTCCAACTCCATGCGGCTGCCCCGGCTCCCGGAAGACTCAACAGCAAACAGCTGGCCCGACCGGCTTCTTCTTTGCTTCCAGCGGCTTCCAGACAGGGTTTGAGAGCCGCAGAGGAAGCCATCCTCAGTGCTCGGATGACGGCAGCAGTGGCACGGTCTCCCCATGCGGGGCTGCAGCTCACTTGGCAGCCCTTTGCTGCCTCTCTGCCCCGGCTGCCGGAAGACTTGGCAGCAGACGGCTGGTCCGACCGGCATCTTCTCCGCTTCCAGCGGCTTTCAGCCAGGGTTTGGAAGCTGCAGAGGAAGCCATCCTTAATGCTGGGTGGGCACCACATGGCAAGAAGTGCCAGGCGGCTCCTCTCTTGTGAGCGGGGCAGGGATTTGCAGGTGAGGGGGATGGATGGGTGGAAGAATGGATGGGAGACAGGCGAGCGCCAAGAATGCTGGGGAGAGAGAGAACGAGAGGCAGCTCCCGATCAGCTCAGCTGATCCGTGGGTCGCGATTAAGGGGCCCAGCTGCCATTAGCTGACAGAGGAAGGGAAGGGCTGCCTCCGGTGCTAGCCACGCCCACCCCTTCATTAGGGCTTATTAAATATTTACGCCCACTCCAAAAATCAGGTTTGGCCTTATTTTCAGGACATGTCTTATTTTCGGGGAAACACGGTAGTTTATCAAAGTATAAAATACAAATGAAAAAAAAAACATGGAAAAGTAAGAAGAGAGGAAGGGAAAAAGAGGGGGTATAGTATAAAGGGAGAAAAAGAAAAAAGAAAAAAAAGGCACATTCCAAGTTAACAACATTACAACTGCAACTTTTTTTTTTTTGCTTTTACACAGCAATATGCACAAGCCATTTCTATAACAATAATAAGCATGTCTAATTTACAGAAACAGAATCAAAGTTTCGTATATTTTTTTTCTCATGGCAAGCACAAAATCCGGACGCAATTAAATATAATCTCTTTATTTGGCTAAAATTTTAACCATCTCAACTTCCCTTGCTGTGGAGAATAATATAGCATTCATTCTCATATTTTCAAATCTGGTCCATAATATTTTACCAACTCTCTTGCTGCTCATCGTTACTGTTCTCGTGATGTGTTTGTGCAAAGGCTTTGCACTATCACATGGATATTTTGAGAAATAAGTGTCTGAAAACGGCAGGGTCTCCCTTAACGTTTCGTGTTTTGTACGATTTTGGAGTTTATGAATGATATTCTGATTTCCATCCTGAAAAACCTATAATGTAAACTCGCCTCTCATTTCTATGTATTATTCCAGAGTCAGATAACAGAGTAACAGAGTTGGAAGGGACTTTAGAGGTCATCCAGTCCAACCCCCTGTTCATGTAGTACTAGAGATTCGAACCGCCAAATTGCTGATGTTTCTGATCAACAGTTGACCAGAAATCAAACAATGCTAACACATCATGTGCATTGCTGGTATTGGTCTATCATGCTAAACCTGGCAATTAATTTATGCTAATCTCTAATTAATCTCTAATTAATTGATTAGAGATTATTTATTATTAATACGCTTAATTCATTTACTCCAATCTGTAATTAATTTATGCTAATAATGATGGTCTATCGTGCTAATCTTGGCAAATAACTTATCACATATTTTTTATATACATTGAGAGCTTATGCACCAAAGACAAATCATAACCATTTTTCCATAATCTTAGAAATTAAATGCATACTCTTATTTCGATGGATTAACCACAAAAATCAATAATGCATAATAAAGTTATGGTACACACACATTTATTTTGTTTATTCTCCACAATATAATTCAAACAGACAGACAGAAAACATGGTTGACCAACAACTCTGCTGCTTCAAAGTCCTGTTAGAATAAAATGATACCTGGAGGAGGAGGAGGAGGAGGAGGAGTGGCATAGCCTGGGGGTGGAGTCAAAAAAGGAAGCAGCCTAGAGTCTGTACGTGTTGTGGCTCCGTTACCGGAGCCTGTGTCATCGGCAGGAGAGGACTCCGAGAGTGAAGGAGAGGAGTTGGCAAGGCCTCCCTCTCCAGGACCCTCCTCTCTGGCAATGCCTTCGGTGTCCGCCGAAAGGCAAGAGATAGGGCCGGGGCCAAGCACGTCCACGCAGCCACAGATGGACAGTGATGAGGGTAATGAGTCTTGGCTGGATCCTTGGCAGCGTCACAGAGATAAGCGCGCGCAACAGAAGAAAAGGTGTGCCAGAGATTAAGCTGAGTCACTGGACCGCACCCCACAGGGTATAAAAGGGGGTGAGGTGGCCATTCAGTCTCTGTGACGGACAAAACTAACTACTATCGAGTCACATTGCATCTTTGGAAACAACATTATAGGCCTTGGATTTATTTTACAAACTGGACAATTCTTGACTGTGTGTATTTTGTTTTATGAGTAAAGTTCTTGGCAAGCAGCTACTGCCAAGCTTCTTATCGGAAGAATTGGTTGTCTGCCAGTTTATTTAACCCCCGGCTGTCTGTTTGTGTGTGTGTGTGTGTGAGACGGGGACAGAATAGTTCGTTCCCACAAAAGTGCGCTAAATCCAACCCCTTTTAATTCTGTTAATCCTTCTCTAGACCCAAAATAATGTTGACGGTTAGTTGTGACATTAGTCTAGTCTACGGGTGTCAAAGTGGCAGCCGGTGGGCTGGATACATCACGCGCAGGCCACGCCCATTCCAGCTCAGCGAAGGGGAAAAAACATCGCGATACGTCACATGACGGCAACGTGACACGGCATGTTTGACACCCGTGGCCTAGTCAATTAAGAGTTAACAAATTCAAGATGGGTTGGGCTTGGTCCCTTTGTGACTACTAGAGACGCTAGGCTGATTCCTCTTTTGACTCCACCCTAGGCGCTGTCATTCCTTTTCTTACAGTATCTGGAGCTTTTTTCAAAACAAGAAGAGAGTTGAAACCAAACATAATCCTTACAGCAGAGTATTCCAAAGCGTGGAGGCCTTTATCAAGAAGGCTTGGTGCTTGGTCTCTTCCCCAGGGATCTCCCAAACCTTCTTCATGACTAGATAAGTAGAGTCATGCTTGGCAAGATGCTCTCGATATATCCCAGAGCAATACTGTATAGGACAGGGGTGTCAAACTCGATTTCATTGAGGGCCACATCACAGGGGTGGGCTTCAAAAATTTTAGCAAGGGGTTCTCTGCCCAGTTGCTGGGCGGGCGTGGCCATGGTGGGTGTGGCCTAGTCGGCCTCCTGCACCAGGGCAGGGAGAGGGCACTTTTGCCCTCCCCGGGCTCCGGAGGTTTTCCTATAGTTGAAAATGGCCTCCCCAGGCTCCAGAGGCCCTCTGGAGGCCAGAAATGGGCCTGTTTCCGGCCTTCCTGAACTTTCAGTAGGCCTATTTTTCGCCCTCCCCGAGCCTCACGCATGCCCTGCACTTACCTGTATCCAAAATGGGCCGCGTGGGGATTCCTGGGAGGGGTGGGCGGGGTGGGCGGGGTGGGGCCAGCCAGAAGTAGGATTTGGGGGTTCTCCGAACTGCCCAGAATCTTAGCCAGAGGTTCGCCCAAACACCTGCGAAGCCCCAGCGGCCCACCCCTGCTGCATCAGGGCTGTGACTGACCTTGAGGGACTGGACAGGTGTGGCCAACTGGGTGAGTGTGGCCACCTTAACGCCAGTCCCCAAGCTCCTGGCATATTTCCTCTTCGCATTGGGTAGACTGGGCCGAAGCGACGTGGGCTGGTCCCTTACATTTTCCAGGACGGCCCTGCAGGCCAGATCCAACCACATCGTGGGCCGGATCCAGCCCGCAGGTCCTTTGTTTGACACCCCCTGATATAGAGCTTTCTAGATGACAACCAGAAGTTGTCGTCTAAACCAAGCTAAACCTGGTCAGGCATGGTTTCCTCCACACACAATCCCACAGCTCTAGCCCAAATCGTAGAAGAAAGCAACAGCCAGCCAGTTTTGTGCTGTGGCCAGGGACACAACATGGAGCTGATCTCAATCTGAAGACAAAACCAGGGGTGGGATTCAAAAATTTTAGCAACCGGTTCTCTACCCGGTTGCTGGATGGGCGTGGCCATGGTGGGCGTGGCCTACTTGGCCTCCTGCACCATGGCATGGAGAGGCATTTTCTCAAGCCTCCAGGAGGGTGAAAATGGCCTCCCCCGGGCTCCGGAGGCCCTCCGGAGCCCAGAAACGGACCCGTTTCCGGACTTCTAAAACTTCCGGGAGGCCTGTTTTTCACCCTCCCAGACTCTCCGTGCGGGCGCTGTACTTACCTGGCATCCAAAATGCACTCCGTGGAGTCTCCTAGGAGCGGCGGGGTAGGGTGGGCAGGGTGGGGCCAGCCAGTCCTTGCAACTACCGGTTCAGCGAATCAGATGTAAAATTAGCAGGTCCGAACCGGCTGAATCCCAGCCCCGCTTTAACCTCTAAAATGCCCCCTCATGTCTGAAGTCCTCTTTCTCAACCAGCGATCCATTGAAAGTAGCAGGTCCACCACCTACCTGGTGGACTTCCTAAAGTCAGACGTGACATTTTCATCTACGGGAGCCAGGAATTTTAAGAAATTTGGCACGGAAGAGGAAGTATGAAGTTTTCTCTGGAGAGAAGAACGGTAGGAGATGCTGAGCAAAGTTGAAAAAGGCGGCTCAAAACGGGAGAAATTTAGCGTGGCGGGGGAAAAAACAGACACGAAAAGAGAGAACAACACAAACGAGAAAGGAATAAGCAACAAATTAGGAAAAAATGCAATAGGAATGAAAACAAAGCAAAGACAAAGACTGCCAGCTGTATAATTTTATTTTTACATAACTTGCTTGGAGGCTCATTCCATTTTCAGGAAAGGCCACAAAATTCCCATTTCTGTCTTTTTCTTTGGACAGTGTGTTATAAAAACTGAAAACAAGGCTAAAAAGAAGGCAACGTAGAGGAATATCATAAGATGAGACTCCAGGTGTTAAAGGATGAGTATCTGTACTAGAAACTCTTCCTGTATCTATTGAAGATGTCCTAATTTTTTATTTTTTTTTTAATTTTTAAACTGAGGGTGTGTTAACATTAATGACACATATTACGTGAATCAAGAAGGGTCATTTTGGATTGTGGTTTCATATGCGTGTAATAAATGAGAATAACTTTGTGACCGGCTCAGTTTACGCATATTTCAACCCAAGACTTAGTCAAAGTCACACCAAGTTTTATTTCTTCCTAGATTACATGTAATTAATTACCGTATTTTTCAGAGTATAAAACCAGGGGTGAAATGCTCCCGGTTCGGACCGGATCGCCTGATCTGGTAGCGATGGCGGCAGGTGGTTTGGAGAATTGGTAGGAAAAATCCCTGCCCCCCCCCAATGCCCAGCTGAGCCACGCAATCATCAGAGGCTTTTTTTTTATTTTTAAAAGCATTTTTTCTACAACCTCTTCAGCTGAAGGGGTTATAGAAAAAATGTTTTAAAAGGAAAAAAAGCCTCTGACGATCAAGCAACTCAGCTGGCCTCGTCAGAGGCTTTTAAAAACATTTTTTCCACAACCTCTTCGGCTGAAGAGGTTATAGAAAAAATGTTTTAAAAGGAAAAAAAAGCCTCTGACAATCAGGCAACTCAGCTGGGATCGTCAGAGGCTTTTAAAAGCATTTTTTCTACAACCTCTTCGGCCTAAGAGGTTGTAGAAAAAATGTTTTTAAAAGGGAAAAAAGCCTCTGACAATCAGGCAACTCAGCTGGGATCGTCAGAGGCTTTTAAAAGCATTTTTTCTACAACCTCTTCAGCTGAAGAGGTTATAGAAAAAATGTTTTAAAAGGAAAAAAAGCCTCTGACGATCAGGCAACTCAGCTGGGATCGTCAGAGGCTTTTAAAAGCATTTTTTAAAACAACCTCTTCAGCCAAAGAGGTTGTAGAAAAAATGGTTTTAAAAGTACAAAAAAAAGAAAAGTTGGCCACACCCACCTAGTCTCATTACCCCCCACCACCAAGCCACGCCCATAGAACCGGTAGTAACAAATTTTATATTTCACCACTGTATAAAACGCTCCGGACTATAAGACCCATCTACCTTTTTTGGTGAGGAAAACAAGAAAAAGAAATCTGCCTCTGCCTCCCAGCAATTTTGCCTCATTGCAGCAAACAGCAAACAGCCTGCTTTACTTTCATTTTCGTTTTCAGCATAGCTTGATTAGCACAAGAAAAAAAAGAATCTGCTCCCAACAATTTACCTCCTTGCAGCAAGCAGCACAGGCCCGCGCAGCAATAGGCAATGGCAATCCCTGCAGCCTGAAACAGCTGAGAGTCGGGAGGCCGATGCAATGGACGATCAACTTGTGCTAATTAGGCTGTGCTGAAGCTGAAACGGGCTGTTTCTTCTTGCTGCTTGCTGCAAGGAGGTAAATTGCTGGGAGGCAGAGGCCAAAGAGTGGGGGCCTTGAGTGGGTGGGCAGGGCTACATTCGGTATATAAGACACACCCAAATTTTCACCCCCTTTTAGGAGGGGAAAAAGGTGCATCTTATACTCCGAAAAATACGGTAGTTGACTCATAACCAAGAGCTACATCACAGTAGCAAGATAAGGGTTATTTTTCCAAGGTTCTGAAACTATTGACTTATTTTGGTTTAATTCATGACTTCTCTTTGCAATGCCAAACACACACACACACTATCTCTCTCTCTCTCCTCACCTCTTCGGCATGGCCTGCCTGCCTTGTTCTCCGCTTGAGCTATGCCTAAGGCGCTTGAAGAAATTGGGTGAGGAGGCTGAGGACGGAAGTCGAGCTGGAGGATGCAGGGCAGCAGCTGGTGAGGCCTGACTGGCAGAAGGCTTAGAGCTGCTAGCAGCCCTGGTCAGGTTTTATAAGGGGAAGAAAGGGAAGGAGGGAGGGAGGAAGGAAGACAAGAAGAGGCAAGGGAAGGGGAGAGAAGAGGAGAGAACAGGGGAGGGGAAGGGAAAGGGAAGGGAAGGGAAGGGAAGGAAGGAAGGAAGGAAGGAAGGAAGGAAGGAAGGAAGGAAGGAAGGAAGGAAGGAAGGAAGGAAGGAAGGAAGGAAGACAAGGAGAGGCAAGGGAAGGTAAGAGGGGAGAGGAGAGGGGAAGGGAAGGGAAAGGTAAGGTAAGGTGAGATGGAGGAAGGAAGGAAGGAAGGAAGGAAGGAAGGAAGGAAGACAAAGAGAGGCAAGGGAAGGTAAGAGGGGAGAAAAGAGGGAAGAAAAGAGGAGAGGACAGGGGAGGGGAAGGGAAAGGGAAGGAAAGAAGGAAGGAAGGAAGGAAAAAAGAAAGAAAGAAAGAAAGAAAGAAAGAAAGAAAGAAAGACAAGGGGAGGCAAGGGAAGTTAAGAGGGGAGAGGAGAGGGGAAGGGAAGGGAAGGGAAGGGAAAGGTAAGGTAAGGTGAGATGGAGGAAGGAAGGAAGGAAGGAAGGAAGGAAGGAAGGAAGGAAGGAAGGAAGGAAGGAAGGAAGGAAGGAGGGAGAGGGTGAAAAGTAAAAGTAAAAGGAAGGAAGAAAAGGAAAGGCAGGAGAGGAGGGGAGGGGAAGGGAAAGGAAAGGTGAGAAGGAGAATAGATGGATGGAAGGAAGGAAGGAGAGGGTGAAAAGGAAAGATGGAAGGAAGGAAGGAGAGGGAGGTGAGATGGATGAATGGATGGAAGAAGGAAGCAAAGGAAGGAAGGAAGGAAGGAAGGAAGGAAGGAAGGAAGGAAGGAAGGAAGGAAGGAAGGAAGGAAAAAAGCAAGGTCAAATAAAGTAGATGGACACAGAAAGGCTGAAAGTAAAAATAAAGATATCGTTCAAGCACTTTAACTAAGAATAGGCCCTATTTGCACAGAAAGTGGCATCAGGATGCACTATCAAGCCTTTTTACTGAAATGTGCTTCTTCTATGACCTTAGCTTAATCTCTCATGGATCTACTGATCCTGCATAATAATAATAATAATAATAATAATAATAATAATAATAATAATAATAATAATAATAATAATAATAATAATGATGATGATGATGATGATGATGATGATGATGATGATGATGATGATGAGGAGGAGGAGGAGGAGGAGGAGGAGGAGGAGAAGAAGAAGAAGAAGAAGAAGAAGAAGAAGAAGAAGAAGAAGAAGAAGAAGAAGAAGAAGAAGAAGAAGAAGAAGAAGAAGAAGAAGAAGAAGAAGAAGAAGAAGAAGAAGAAGAAGAAGAAGAAGAAGAAGAAGAAGAAGAAGAAGAAGAAGAAGAAGAAGAAGAAGAAGAAGAAGAAGCAAGAAAAAATCACAAAGTACCGGGACTTGCAAATTGAAGTTGAGCGACTGTGGAAAAAGAAATCGTGTGTTGTCCCGATTGTAATTGGAGCCCTTGGAGCAATACCCAAAGGGCTACCCCGCTATTTAGAAATCCTAAATTTGCCAGACTTGAACATTTTGACTCTACAAAAAACCACCTTACTCGGAACAGCTTACATCCTCCGACGATACCTTAACAGTTCCTAGGTCCTTGGTTAGGACTCGAGCTGCTGAGCTATTAACCAGCCTCAAAGGCTGTGAATCTCACTAAAGATTAAATAATAATAATAATAATAATGATGATGATGATGATGATGATGATGATGATGATGATGATAAGAAGAAGAAGAAGAAGAAGAAGAAGAAGAAGAAGAAGAAGAAGAAGAAGAAGAAGAAGAAGAAGAAGAAGAAGAAGAAGAAGAAGAAGAAGAAGAAGAAGAAGAAGAAGAAGAAGAAGAAGAAGAAGAAGAAGAAGAAGAAGAAGAAGAAGAAGAAGAAGAAGAAGAAGAAGAAGAAGAAGAAGAAGAAGAAGAAGAAGAAGAAGAAGCAAGAAAAAATCACAAAGTACCGGGACTTGCAAATTGAAGTTGAGCGACTGTGGAAAAAGAAATTGTGTGTTGTCCCAATTGTAATTGGAGCCCTTGGAGCAATACCCAAAGGGCTACCCCGCTATTTAGAAATCCTAAATTTGCCAGACTTGAACATTTTGACTCTACAAAAAACCACCTTACTCGGAACAGCTTACATCCTCCGACGATACCTTAACAGTTCCTAGGTCCTTGGTTAGGACTCGAGCTGCTGAGCTATTAACCAGCCTCAAAGGCTGTGAATCTCACTAAAGATTAAATAATAATAATAATAATAATGATGATGATGATGATGATGATGATGATGATGATGATGATAAGAAGAAGAAGAAGAAGAAGAAGAAGAAGAAGAAGAAGAAGAAGAAGAAGAAGAAGAAGAAGAAGAAGAAGAAGAAGAAGAAGAAGAAGAAGAAGAAGAAGAAGAAGAAGAAGAAGAAGCAGCAAGAAAAAATCACAAAGTACCGGGACTTGCAAATTGAAGTTGAGCGACTGTGGAAAAAGAAATCGTGTGTTGTCCCGATTATAATTGGAGCCCTTGGAGCAATACCCAAAGGGCTACCCCGCTATTTAGAAATTCTAAAATTGCCAGACTTGAACATTTTGACTCTACAAAAAACCACCTTACTCGGAACAGCTTACATCCTCCGACGATACCTTAACAGTTCCTAGGTCCTTGGTTAGGACTCGAGCTGCTGAGCTATTAACCAGCCTCAAAGGCTGTGAATCTCACCAAAGATTAACCAATAATAATAATGATGATGATGATGATGATTTCAGAATGAAGACAGGTAGTCAGAATACATCAATGCATGGAGCAGGTATTGCTGCTTACAGCTTTAACACTTGGCAGACGTCAGGTTTTTAAATGAGGGTAAAGCTACCTGTTTCCCAGCCCTTGAGAGGCTCACCTTTGGAAAGCTTGGTGAGACACCAGAGTAGAGATAAGACGGTCTGAAATATAACAACAGCGCCAGGACCAGTTTCTTTCCGACACTACTACGTACCAATCCTGCATATCAAAGTACGTGCTGAACATGCTGTTAGTAGAGTTCGAAAGGCAACCCCAGACGGTGCAAGAATGCAGGGGAAGGAAGTCCAAAAACTAGCTTCCAACATGCCAAGTTGTCCCACGGATGCTATTTTTTTTCCCCCAAGAGGCAACTGGACTTTCTGGTTTTTCTTTGAAGGCGTTTTATAGATATATATACCCATCATCATAAAGGTAAAGGTTCCCCTCGCACATATGTGCTAGTCATTCCCGACTCTAGGGGGCGGTGCTCATCTCCGTTTCAAAGCCAAAGAGCCAGCGCTGTCCGAAGACGTCTCCGTGGTCATGTGACCAGCATGACTAAACACCAGAGGCGCACAGAACGCTGTTCCCTTCCCACCAAAGGTGGTCCCTATTTTTCTACTTGCATTTTTTACGTGCTTTCGAACTGCTAGGTTGGCAGAAGCTGGGACAAGTCACGGGAGCTCACCCCGTTATGCGGCGCTAGGGATTCGAACCGCTGAACTGCCGACCTTTCGATCGGCAAGCGCAGCGTCTTAGCCATTGAGCCACCGCGTCCCTTCTATTCCCCACCATGTAAATATAAATATAGAAATCCTTCCATTCCCCACCATCCAGTCAGAGCTGAAGAAGCTTCTTGGATGAGGAGCGAAACATCTTCAATGAAAAAACAGAAACTCCAGTTACCTCTTGACAAAACATCTTTGGGATTCGATTCAATTCGATTCGATTCGATTCGATTCGATTCGATTCGATTCGATGTTATGTTATGTTATGTTATGTTATGTTATGTTATGTTATGTTATGTTATGCTATGCTATGCTATGCTATGCTATGCTGCATTCTATTCTTATTCTTGTTCTGTTCTGCTTTATTCCTAGTCTAGTCTAGTCTCATCCTTTTTCTGACAAAAATAGGGACAGCTGCCCCGAAGCCTTGACACAATATATTGAGTTCTGGCATGTTTATTTAACAAGAATTTTTCATCTGTTAATAGAACATAGATGAAGTTCAAATGACGCTGAAGGTCACCATAAAACCAGGGGTAGGCTGCTGGGGCTTCGTAAGGGTTTGGGAGAACCTCTAGCTAAGATTCTGTGCAGTTCGGAGAACCCCCAAATCCCACTCCTGGCTGGCCCCGTCCACCCCACTCTGCCCCTCCCAGGAGTCCCCATGCGGCTCATTTTACATGCAAGTTAAATTCAGGGCGTGTGGGGAGGGCGAAAAATAGGCCTACCTGTTTCCGGCCTCCAGAGGGCCTCTGGAGCCTGGGGAGGCCGTTTTCGCCCTCCCGAAGGCTCGAGAAAAGCCTCCGGAGCCCAGGGAGGGCAAAAACGCACCCCCCCGGTGGTGGAGGAGGCTGACTAGGCCACACCCACCATGGCCACACCCACCCAGCAACTGTGCAGAGAACCCCTTGCTCAAATTTTTGAAGCCCACACCTGCATAAATCTCTATATATTTTCTCTCACCACGCCTAGTATGGGTTTGAAACAAATTGTCCAGCACATGAACGAGAGCTTTCAAGAATTTTAAACAAAGGAAAGCAAAATCAAAAAAAGATCTTCGTACTTTCCGTCGGGCACTTAAGACCTTCCTCTTTCACCAAGCCGGGATGGCATAATTAATTTTTTCTTTCCTTTTCCTAATTGTGTAAATTTTATTCTGAAGATCTTAAGTCAACTTAACTGATAAGCCAAATTGACTTAATTATTATTTATTGCTTCTATTCACATTTTTATATATGTTTATTTTGACTGTTCACCGCCTGAGTCCTTCGGGAGAAAGGCGGTATAAAAAATTAAATAAATAAATAAATAAATAAAATGCAAACATCTCTTTTATGCTGGACACAAAACCAAAGCAAAATCAACTTCATGTCCAAAATAAGAAGCTGCTTCTCTAACACTAAGAAGCTGACTTCAAAGGCTAACAAATTGCTCTGCTTTTACTGAACAAGCCCTATCTAGTTGGTAAATACCATTGTGATAAAATCTGGCATTAGAAGGAGAAGACTAGAGACGAAGTTCAAAAAGAGGACAATGAAACGTCGTTATTTCAGAATTCTCACCTTCCTCTTTTCGTTTCCTTTTTACTGGTAACAATTTATCCTGGGCATGTCTTTTTTTGATTTTTTGTATTATGATCGTTTGGCGAGAAATTAAATTCACGTTGGCTTACATCCACTTTTGCAGCATTTCCAGAAAAGCTATCAGTTACTGGCAGCCGTCAACTCCCGACGGTTTGTTTAGTGACCGTTTGAAGTTACAACGGCACTGAAAAAAAGGGACTTGATGACCGTTTTTCACACTTATGACCGTTGCAGCATCCTCACGGTCACGAGATCAAAATTTGGATGCTTGGAAACGGACTCGTATTTATGACGGTTGCTGGGCCACGTGATCCCTTTTTGCGACCTTCCGACGAGCCAAGTCAACGGGGGAAGCCAGATTCGCTTAACAACCGTGTCGCTAACTTAACAAGTTCAGTGATTCACTTAACAACCGTGGCAAGAAAGCTCACAAAATGGGGGCAAAACTCACTTCACAAGCGTCTCACTTGGCAACAGAAACGTTGGCCTCAATTGTGGTTGTAAATTGAGGATTGCCCGTATTTCAGAGGAAGGTTATGTCGATATGGAAAAAAATAACAGTGCTGGAAATGTGGGCATAGCAATGGAACCTACTTCCACCAATGGTGGACATGTCCGCTGGCAGCTAAATATTGGATGAAAATACGACGATGGTTGCTTGAAATTACACACTGTAGAGTGGAACTGAAACCTGAAACCTTTTTGTTGGGGGTTAGACCCACAAATATTGGATTGACTAAATGGTATCTGATGCTACACATAATCACTGCAGGGAGACTGGCATTCGCACAAGAATGGAAGAATGAGGACTTACCAACGGACTCAAAAATAATTTATAAAATCATGGAAAGCGGAGTCCGACGGAGTCCTTGATCAAAACTGATCAAGGGTAAAAGAGACTCAGATTTTTATAGTAGTTGGAACATGTGGTATGATTGGATCCAGAAATGATGGGAGAGAGATAAAGGGTAATGTTGGATTATAGTTATAGATGATGGTATAATTATGGTAATCAATAAGTATTGGAAATGTAAATTTGTATATAAGAATCTGTAAATAGTTTCTATTTTTACTTTCTGATTATTGGTGCATATATATATACATGGATATTTTGGTGATGTTACACCATGATAGAAAAACTATTATACATTTGTTTTTGGTTTTTTTGAATTATAATAAAAATTTATATATATATATATAAAAAAACAATTCGTGAAGAAAGGATGTGGTTGCGTTAACTTTGCATTCCACATGCGATGATAACAAAAATATTATGCAGAGGAGGACGAAATTGCATGTCAGTCCAACCAAATACAGATTTATCCCGTCAAACACAATTTCACAGTTTGCTAGTTTATAAAAAGGAGGGCAAGGAGTAACCTATATACAAGCAGTCCTTGACTTACAACTGTTTATTTAGTGACTGGTAAAGTTACCAAGGCACTGGAAAAAAGTGACTTTGGGGCATTGTTTCACACTTACGACCCCATCGTCACATAATCAAAAATTCAGATGCTTGGCAACTGGCATGTACTGATGACAGTTGCAGTGTCCCGGGATCAAGGGATCACGTTTTGTGACCCTTCTGATAAGCAAAGATAACAGGGAAGCCAGATTCATTCCACAAACCGTGTGACTAATTTAACAACTGCAGTGATTCACTTAACAGTTGCTCCATTGTGGTCATAAGTCAAGGACTACCTATACTTCCAGTCTTTGGTTCCAGAAGGTTCTTCACTGCATTATCTTTCGGCATCACATAGGTAGATTTTGGACTAGAAATTTATCAGATTCTCTTTCCTGAAAACCTATTCCTCCAAATAGAGCCTTGGTAGTACAGTGGTCTAAAGCACCCTGTTATTAAGAAGAGCTGCCTGCAATTACTGCAGGTTCGAATCTCGCCAAGGCTCAAGGTTGACTCAGCCTTCCATCTTTTCTAAGGTAGGTAAAATGAGGACCCAGTTTGTGGGGGCAATAAGCTGACTTTGTATAAATATACAAAAGGATGAAGGCTATTGCTGAGCACATTGTAAGCCGCCCTGAGTCTCCGGAGAAGGGCGGCATATAAATCAAATTTAAAAAAAAAAATACATTTTGGCTTCATAAATAACTCAAGTATATCAGTCCAGGTCAGGGGTCTGCAACCTTAAACACTCAAAGAGCCATTTGGACCCATTTCCCACAGAAAAGAAAACACCGGGAGCCACAAAACCCTTCCCGTGTCTGACTATTTCTTGAGTGGCCACAAAACTAGCATATCTAGTTGAATTAAACTTTCTGTTTTCTTCTGAAACTTTTCTTTTCTTGGATTTACCCATGGCTGACCTACCGGGGGTTGAAAAGCTGACTGTTAGTTGAGTAGACTGTTGTATATAGACATGAGTAATAAATCCTCTTAATCATCATCCTATGTCCAAAATCACAAAAGACGGCTGCCTGCTCCCTCACCCAATTAATAGTTAATAAGGGTAATGAATTCAATCATTAATAAAGATGACTTAGAAGTTGCATTCATAAAGCACATTCCCATGGAAAGCAGATGCTGTTAAATCATCTCAACCAGCGGTGAGTTTCAAATTTTCTCACTACCGGTTCGCCCCGCGTGCGCACACTCACTTTGCACGTGTGTGCCTTCCGTGCATATGCCCGAGTTAAAAAGCGTGGCTAAATAGGATCGCATTACATCCAGGCGGGTGGGTGGGCCCACCTTCAGTCTCTGCTACTGGTTCGCACGAACCGGGCCGAACCAGCTGAATACCACCTCTGATCTCAACATCTGTTGTGGTCCGCCAGCAGCCTGCGGAGCTGGCAGTGGAATCGGACAGTGAGGAGGCTGAGGAAGAACATAGGCCAGTCCTGGAGGCTGGGGAAGGCCCAGATGAGGGCTCGGTGTCGGAGGCAGAGATGGGGCCAGGGCCATCGGGGAGTGATGTGCGGACTCCGGAGCCTCCAGAGTCAGACAGCAGAGAGGCAGAGGAACAGGAGGAGCCTGTTCCTAGTACATGCATGAGAAGAGCTGCCAGAAGGCAAGAGCAGCTAAAGCAGAAAGGACGACTCAGGAGTAAGGTCAGGAGATGATTGGCCCCTCCCATAAAGCTTAAAAGACCTACAACGGCTCTTGGGCTCTTTTTCGGAAAACAACGTTGATAGATTTGTTTCTTGTCTTGCTGCATTTATTTCTTGTCGGCGTCTTCTGCTTCTGAACTTTTGCCAAGAAAAGCCTTTGGCAGGTTGCCTAATTAGACCAAGGTTGGTGATAAGGCTGAAGAATTGTGTTATGAAGAATTTGTTTTGAATTAGTTTGGACTATGCTGAGAATGAGTTAATTCTCAGCTGTTCTAATAAAATCTGTTTGTTTAGAACTGATTGCGTCTGATAATACCTACTTGGGCCTGGGTCACAACAACATCTCAGACTATCCATGCTGCGGTTATGACAAAGAAT
Source organism: Pantherophis guttatus (assembly GCF_059756535.1). Taxonomy (NCBI): domain Eukaryota; kingdom Metazoa; phylum Chordata; class Lepidosauria; order Squamata; family Colubridae; genus Pantherophis; species Pantherophis guttatus. The sequence goes on along the minus strand of NC_142070.1, from coordinate 78,584,508 downwards.
GAATCCCAAGGACCTTCTCCTTTGCCTAAGGTGGACATACCTGTAAACATTTCCTCCCCATGCCTCCCCCTCCCCCTGCTAGAATCTTACTTTTGCTGGTTTGGCGTCTCTGTGGTCATGGAATGATACCTCAGAAGTTTCCTTTGCGAAATAGACGGAGAGGTTTCAGCAGATTCAAACGATTCCTGGGCTTCCAACGGCATGTGGCTGAGGGTGTTAGCTCGCCTTCTGAAGGCCTGGTAGGCTGATTGGGCAGGATGTTCTTCAGATGATTCGTCAGATGCGGTCGAGAGAAGGTCAAGATTGTCCACCGATCCATTGGGTTTTAGAGGGCTGTCTGAGGGGAAGTGGTTTTCCTGGTCTCCGGCAGATGTTTCCTGTTGAACGAAGCAAAACAGTGAACGATCTAAGCAGCACAACCCAAATCAAAGTTTCCATTTCTTTCCACCTCGAGCACAAAGTCCAGAAGTGGTTTCCAAGTGGGTGTGTTTCTTTGATTAAAGCAGTCAATTTAGTCACCTCTGATGGCTCCATCAGTTTTTCCAACCAATCATCTATTTTACCTCACACCAGTGATGGCAAACCTTTTCGGCACAGAGTGCCCAAACCGGAACGGGCATGTATGTATGTGCATGTGTGCATGTTGGAACACCGTAAACCCGAAGACCACCTAGCTCGTGTACACATGCCTGTTTTGGGGCTGTTTTGAGGCTGTTTTGAGGCCTTTTTCCGGGGTGTTTTCAGACCACCCGCAATTTCCGCTACCGGTTCGGGCAAACTGGTCCGAACCAGCTGAATACCACCTCTGCCTAAGTCCCTTTTTTCAGTGCCGTTGTAACTTTGAATGGTCACTAAACGAACTGCTGTAAGTCGAGGACTAACTAGCTGTATTTTCTTGCCTATCGGTACTGAGTAATTATTCAGATGTACATATGGTAAGTAAATACCTAAGCATATTTTCCAGGCTTAGCAGCACATTTAGGATCAAATGATTTCGCTCTTTAAAAATAAAATACAATAATTATGGCAGGAATTTATCGGAGGCTAAACATTTCATGAAAGAAAATTGTAAAGTGAACTATTCCATTGCTTGTGCTGGTTTTACAACATACAATTCACTTACTTTACTTGTAGTACTGAGCGTGCTGGATAAGGAGCTATCCAAATCAATACTTCCAGAAGTTTCCTGTAGGCTCTTGCTTTTATTTCCCTGCCAAGAAAACCCTCGTATTATTATATGTATTTAAAATTATAAAGATATACACAGAAGCAGGAAAATGCATACAAAAGGCATTCCTTGTAATGCATAAATGTAATGCATAAAAAGATTCTAGCGGTGCTGTGATCATTATTAAATTTAATTTTGGGGGTGAGCTAAGAATACGCTGACTATTACAGGTAGTCCTCGTTTTATGACCTCAATGGAGCCCAACATTTCCACTGCTAAGAAAGACAGTTGTTAAATGAGTTTTGCCTCATTTTACGATTTTTCCTGCCAGAGTTGTTAAGTGAATCATTGTGGTTGTTAAATTAGTAATCCGGTTGTTAAGTGAATCTGGTTTCCCCATGGACTTTGCTTGTTAGAAGGTCGCAAAAGGGGATCACATGACCTCGGGACACAGCAACAGACATAACTACGAGTCAGTTGCCAAGCATCCGAATTTTGACCACCTGATCATGGGGATGCTACAACGGTCATAAGTGTGAAAAGCAGTCCTCAGTCACTTTTTTTCAGTGCTGTTGTTAACTTTGAGCGGTCACTAAATGTACTGTTGTAAGTGGAGGACTAGCTGTACTGTACTTGCATTTTTTTTCCTCACGACACTTGATCGAAAAGTCTGAAGTATTGAAAATGACCAAATATTAGTCTGAATTCCCATTAAAAGAGTGGGCTGTGTATTCGCCGATGGATACTCGTAATATGTCACTCATTATTCCTGTTCTGACCTAGGCTTCCTAATATAGTAAAAAGCAAACAATTAGTCCCAAAACCCCTTTTTTAAAATTTTAACGGCTGTGAATTCCTTTCATTCATGCTGAATCACCAAGAGTTTATAAATAGTCCAACAGAAGTCTGCCACAGTCCTTCGGATAAGGCTGGTAAACACCCACCTTCATCTTCTTTGACAGGCTGCCAAAGACCTCATTGGCAAGTATCTTGGCCAGGCCACACGGAAACACAGAGTCAAAAACGGAGCTTTAAAGTACAAACCGACACCGTCCACAATGTTGCTTCCTGCAAAGGTCCACGTGCCTTTGCTCTTCCTTTATGTCTTATGGGAGGGGCCAATCATCTCCAAGCCTTACTCCTGAGTTGCCCCTTTTGTTTTAACTGTTCTTGCCTTCTGGCAGCTCTGCGCATGCATGCACTAGGAACAGGCTCCTCCTGTTTCTCTGCCTCTCTGATGTCCGACTCTGGAGGCTCCGGAGTCCGTACATAACTCCCAAATGGCCCAGGCCCCATCTTTGCCTCTGATGCAGAGCCCTCGTCTGAGCCTTCCCCAGACTCCAGGACTGGCCCATGTTCCTCCCCAGCCTCCTCACTGTCTGACTCTGCTGCCAGCTCCGCAGGACCATAACAATTCCCATCGTTGTAAGCCCATGCCTAGGTGCGTGTTTAGTTTTAAATATAGTTGTTTATTTTAGTGCAAAAATACATTTTTCATCACTCGGATGCCAACGGCCAACACAGTGACGTCGGATTTCAAGAGATTCGAAAGAGACTTACGCGAGATAAAATATTTTCTAAGGATTCTGTAAGCGACCTCTTGGCTTTGCTCTTGAGCATGTCAAGCTTGAACCGAGTTGTGTTGTTCGGAATTTCGTTTCCCACGGCTTCTCCAGAGGACTGCCCGGTCTAGGACGTTAAGATAACAAATGCATTTGAAAAAGAAAATAAAGATAAATCAACAGGAACCCCTTCAAAAAATAATAATAATAATAAAAGTGTTCGCTCAGGAGACTTTTTTGTAATAGAAAAACTGCTGAAAAATGTAAAAGACTTCAGAATATACTCCAGATAGTTTAATTCATTCCCATTTGGTCATTTTCTTGGCAACTGTTTGGCACAGTTATACAATCAGCAGCAGCAGCATACAAAAAAAAAAAATAGAAGTCATTGTCAGGCAATTTAAGAAAACTTAGCCGATCAGAGATCGAACCAGGGGTGGGTTCTACTTACCTTTACTACCAGTTTGCAACGGGATCGCCATTTTTGGCCTGAAAAACAGCCTGAAAACGGCCTGAAAAATGGCCAAAAAGGACCCAAAAAAACAGCCTGAAAAATGACCAAAAAGGGCCCAAAAAACAGCCTGAAAAAAAGCCAAAAAAACAGGCCGAAAAACAGGGCAGGGCCAGCCAGTGGTGGGATTAGCCCGAACCGGCTGAATCCTCCCTCTGCCTTTGAGGCAAGTGGCCGAGAGGCGGGGCTGGGTATGTTGACTGACGTCACCTACCCAGTCACATGACCAACCAGCCACGCCTACCCAACCAGAGAACCAGTTAAGTTATTCAAGTCCCACCACTGGTCACGCCCCCTGCCCATGCCCATCTTGGGCACACCCACCCCAGCCACACCCACCCAGCCAGTCATTAGGGCAGAGAACCGGTTGTTAAATTATTTGCAACTATTTCCCCAAAAGTTGTAGCCCCTGTTTTGTTTTTTGTTCGTTTTTTTTAAACTGAGTCCTGCTCTCCTAACGCGATTGCTGTTAGAAAACATTTTCCCCATCTGTCTTTCAAAACAAATATCGGAAAAAGGAAATTGCAGACCTGTTTAACTTCCCCAAGGTGAATGTGGTCTTTCTGTTTTTCTTCATACATGTTTCTCAGGATAGAGATGATTAGTTCATTCTCCTTCTGTTCATTCCTTGGCCTTATTTTCTACAAACAAGGAAAAAAGAGGAGAGCTTAATTCTCTTAACTCGTCGCATCACCAAATGGCTGCGAACAAAGGTAGTCCTCGACTTAACAACGGTTCATTTACGGACCGCTCAAAGTTACGCTGAAAAAGCACCGAAAAAGGGACTTGTGGCCAGGTTTCACACTTACGACTCATATTTACGACAGTTGCAGTGTCCCGGGGTCACGTGATCCCTTTTTGCGAAATCAACAGGGAAGCCAGATTCACTTAACAACCAGGTTATTAATGTACCAACTGCAATGTTTCACTTCACAAGCGTGGAAAGAAAGTTGGTAAAATGGGGGGGGGAACTCACTTAACAAATGTCTCACTTAGCAACATAAATTTTGGGCTCAATTGTGGTCGTAAGTTGAGGACTACCTGTACCATAAACGACTTGGACATATCAATTTCACAATATATCGCCGGAATTCTGAAACCATTTATTTCAATTAGCTTTCATTATCCTGTCATTCGGAGAAGTGAATGCCCAAGCAAATCCCCCTTACTTCTAAAGGCAATGTTCATTTGGTTGACTCCAAAAACGTATAACCGTAATCACATGCCTGTTGTTTTTTAATTTTTTTCCTACATCCTCTATGGGCCATCAATGCTGCAAAAATTTGCATCGACCCAACATAAAGCAAAATGTTTTGGTCAATTTTTTTCCCTTCCAAAAACTATTGTGAAGTTTAAAAAAATAATGTATGGACAAGTCACACTTAGCAAATGACATAATCTTGCTGAATTCTATAATCAACCGATGTTGTTTAATCCTGTGCAAGCAATTTCCATTGATTTTAACGCAACTCCTGCTAAGAGGCACAAATTAGCAATGCAACTTAGAAAATGTTATTTTTCCTCCCCAGAAAAGAAATATATACCGGCAGTTACCTGAACTTCCTCAAAGATCTCGGCTTGCTCCTGGTTATTCAGTGCTGTTAAATGTTTCTGCAGTTCCAACTTAGTTTTAGAAGGATGCGTCCCTAACAAATAAACAGATCAACATTAAGTCAGCATCATGCCTTTTAGAGAATATTTGGTCACCCGAAATTCACAAAGTGGACTTGCGGATGGGTGAAACAATTTGCTCTTTGGTCTTGTGATGATAGAAGCAAATTAAGATTTATGTTTGTTTTGGCTGCAATACATCCTTATCTTTACAATCATCATCCTATTTTAAAGACCCTGTAATTCCTTGCGGGGTGGAGTCTTGGGCAACTGAATGGAGCTGAGTGTTTACTGGCCGGATGCCCTTCCCTGTCGCCAATGAGGAGTTTTGTTCGGCAGATATATTCTCATTGTGCCCAGAGAGAGAAATATCTGCCTCTACCTAGGATCGAACTCACAGCCTCCTGATTGTGAGGCGAGAGTCCACCTCTAGGCCACCGCACCACTCATCCTTATCTATACAATGATGCAATTATATACACCCTAAAAATTAAACAGGCTTTTTTTTTTCCTTACCTTCTATTTTTTCACAGAGTTTATGAAGAATTTGCATAGGACACCCATCACAGAACTGCAGCTGGGATTTGAAATTTTGCTGGATGGCCGCCACACTGAATGCCTGTTTCAAGGTCATCATAATCTCATCCACCTAAAAGAGAAAGAGGGAGGGAGGGAGGGAGGGGGAGAGAGAGAGGGAGGGGGAGAGAGAGAGAGACAGAGAGACGGAGAGAAAATCAAAGTTCTGGACTTTTCTGCTAGTCCTTTTGCCAGTTTTTGAGCCACGGTGGCGCAGTGGTTAGAATGCAGTATTGCAGGCTAATTCTGCCAACTGCTAGCAGTTCGATCCTGACCGGCTCAAAGGTTGACTCAGACTTCCATCCTTCCGAGGTCAGTATAAACGAGGACCCAAAATTATTGGGGGCAATATGCTGACTCTGTAAGCCACTTAGAGAGGGCTGTGAAACTCTGTGAAGCAGTATATAAGTGCTATTGCTAATCCTTCCTTCCTTCCTTCCTTCCTTCCTTCCTTCCTTCCTTCCTTCCTTCCTTCCTTCCTTCCGCTTCCCTCCCTCCCTCTCTCCCTTCCTTCCCAGTGGCTAGAATGCAGCATTGCAGGCTAATTCTGCCGACTGCCAGCAATTTGATCCTGACCGGCACAACGGTTGACTCGGACTTCCATCCTTCCGAGGTTGGTAAAAACAAGGACCCAAAATTGCTGGGGGCAAGACGCTGACTCTGTAAACCGCTTAGAGAGGGCTGTAAAGCGGCATATAAGTCTAAGCGCTATTGCTATTTTCGAGTCCTTACCAGGGCTTCATCTGTACACTGAAATACGTAACACACAAAATGGAAGCCTCTGTTCTTGGAAGGCTCTCTGCAGATGAATCCGAAGTGATCCACGTGACGGATTCCCTGAAAGACAAATCATTGCATCAAAACGTTTATATAGGAATGGGTATAAACCGTTTTATGGCTGCGTGGAGGAAAAGGGGAAAGCTTCATTTATAATGTCTGAATGCCGACGCACTCAAATTTCTCCTTATTTCCAGATTGAATCTCTCCTTGATCAGTTTCCATCCGTTATTCCTTCTCTGGCCTTCAGGTGCTTTGGAGAATAGCTTGATTCCCCCTCCTCTCTGTGGAAGCCCCTCAAATATTGCTATCCTGTCTTCCCTGGTCCTTCTCTTCACTAGACTAGCCATGCCCAGTTCCTGCAACTATTCTTTATATGTTTTAGCCTCCAGTCCACTAATCAGAGGTGAAATCCAGCAGGTTCTGGAGAACTGGTAGCAGAAATTTTGAGTAGTTTGGAGAACCGGTAAATACCACCTCTGGCTGGCTCCAGAGTGGGGTGGGAATGGAGATTTTGCAGGATCCTTCCCCTGGAGTGGGGTGGGAATGGGGATTTTGCAATAACCTTCCCCTGCCATGCCCACCAAGCCATGCCCATCAAGCCACACCACGCCCACAGAACCAGTAGTAAAAAAAATTGGATTTCACCACTGCCCCTATCATCATGGTTGATCTTCTCTGCACTCTTTCTAGAGTCTCAACTTCTTTTTTACAGTGTGGTGACCAGATCTGGATGCAGAAGTCTAGGTGTGGTCTTACTAAGGCTTTATAGAGTGGTATTAGTACCTCCCTTGATCTTGATGGTATCCCTCTGTTCATGCAATTTAGGATTGCGTTGGCTTTTTTGGCTGCCGCTGCACACGGCTAGCTCATATTTATCTGGTTGTCCACTATGTGTTGTGGGCCGTCAGCGGCCTGTGCAGCTAGTAGCTGATTCCGACAGCGAGGAGGCTGGTGTGGTGCTGCGCCAGCAGCCTGTGCAGCTGGCACTCAAGTCAGACAATGAAGAGGCTGGAGAAGATGTGGGGCCAGAGGCGGGGATTCAACCAGGGCCTTCAGAACCTCCTATAAGTGAAGAGGAAGAAGAGGGGGAGCCTCTTCTCGATGCACGGGCGCACAGAGCTGCCAAAAGGCAGGAGTGGCTCCTCAGGAGGAGGTCTCCTCGAGAGTAAGGCTCGGGGCTAATTGGCCACTCCCTTAGCCTATTTAAGGAAGGATGACGACTGAGGCAATTTGCAGGGAACAACTTTGTTCACTCTTCTTCGCGTCTGGATCTTAGTTCTCTTATCAGTTTCCTGCAAATTGCTTCTGAGCTTTCTGCCCACCATAGTAAGATTACGATTATTTATTCTTTGGATTCTTGTAGGCTATTAAGAAAGTTAATTAACAGACTTTGTTTGAAAAAGACTGATTTAATTTAGTAAACTAAGGTTTGTACAGACTTTGTGTGTCCTGCGTTCTTTGGGGTCCGTAGCTGGGGCAGAACATTAAGACTCCAAGATCCCACTCACCGTTCCTGCTATTAAGCCTGGTTTCACCCAATCTATATGTGCATTTTTTTTTTTGCCTAACTGTCAGACTTTACTTTTCTCTACATTGAATTTCATTTTGTTAGATAGGGCCCAGAGTTCAATAACACCCATTTTCCAGTTGGCAAGGTTGAGAAACACCAGATTGGCATTTCTGTAGAATTTTTGTTATGTTTTATGTTTTTCTTGAACAGCAGCTCCAGGATAAATCTGGTTTTAGGACGAATGACTCTCCTGACTGGAAAAAAAAGGAAGTAACACAGATAATTTTTCACTGCACTACCTTAAGAGAACGTTGTCCACAAATCTTGTGGCTAAGCCTCCAAAGGAAGAGGCCAATTGTAGCATATGCCTTGCTTTGTCAACAGAGATGCACGGTGTAATATTTTTTTCCACCGTCTCTGCTACAAGTTAATCATTAAATGAAGTGGGAGTAGGAAAAATTAGATTTTATTTCCAGCTGGCCTGGTTAAAAAAAAAAAAAACAGAATTTGACCTTGAGGGCAAGTAGCTAAGGGCTGACTCAGAAATATTCCCTGACAAAGTAAATGATCTCAAAGAAACTCCTTTTAATTTATGACAGATTTCCTCTAGAAATAACCGTTCTGGGATTTATGCTAAAGTTTCTTTTATCATGATTGGCCGCCAACCCATTTAGCATTAGGGGATTTCCATGGAATTGCATCATTTGCCTCTATTCTTTGGACAATCTGGGAAAAAAAACCAGCTTCATAAAATTGGACTTCACTTGTTAATGGTTTAAACGAATTACAAACCAAATTACAAACCGATTATAACCCCAGTCGAGCCCAACATTTGTGTTGCTAAGCGAGACAGTTGTGAGGTGAATCTTGCGGCCTGAATCACTGCAATTGTTACCTCAGAAACATGGTTCTTAATTGAATCGGGCTTCCCCGTCGATTTTGCTTATCACAAGGTCACAAAAAGAGGAACATGTGACCCCGGGACACTGCGACTGTCATAAATATGAATCAGTTGCCAATTGTCTGTATTTTGATCAAGTGCCAATGGGGATGCCGCAATGGTCGTGTGGTATGTGTGAAAAATGGTCATAAATTACTTTTTTCCAGTGCCATTGTAACAGGTACTCCTCGACTTACAACAGTTAGTGACTTAGTGACCGTTCGAAGTTACAACGGCACTGAAAAAAATGACTGATGACCGTTTTTCACAGTTACGACCTTTGCAACATGTTACGACCATGTGATCAAAATTCAGATTCTTGCCCACTGGTTCGTATTTACGACCGTTGCTGTGTGTCCCAAGGTCATGTGATCCACTTTTTGCGACCAGCAAAGTCAATGGGAAAACCAGATTCACTTAACAACTGGGTTACTAATGTATCAACTGCAGTGATTCACTTAACAACTTGGGAAGGAAATGTCGTAAAATGGGGAAAATAGTCACTTAACAAATGTCTTAACAGAAATTTTGGGCTCAACTGCGGGCGTAAATCGAAGACTACCTGTATAAGACTGTAACCAAATGGCCATTTAATCCAATCATGATGATGATGATGATAATAATGTATTAAAACCAACAGACAGAGAAATCAATCAGAGACAAGAGAATGAAAAAAAAAAGGAATTAAAAAGAGGATACCTGGGAGCAAAAGGAAATTTCTTTAAAGCTTTTCTCAATAACTACTTTTTTGGTTTCGGGACTTATGATGTAAACTTCGGACTGCCCAATCTGAAAACAAGTAAAAACAATGTCAATAATGCAGCCCCAATATTATTCCCATTATTGTGCTCAGCATTTTTGAGTCAAAACATTCTGCATAAACAGGATGCAAGGAAGGAGGATTTATTTAATGCGATATTGGGGGAAAAAAAAACCCACAAATTTGCCGACGTCAAAACATCGATGAAGCCGATTAAACAAATGCCACTTTTGATCATGTTTGGGAATGATATGTAGAAAGTTAGCACCCACCCACTTCCTAGAAGAATGAAATATTTTAGGAAATATTAAAAAGGCAGAATGTTTTATTTCCCTGGATGAGAAATGGAGAAACATGGGGTTTTTTTAGAGGCAGGAAGCAGACTCACTCTTAATAGCCCCCACCTTTCTTAATGGCCCACAGCAGATGCCAGCCCTTAAGAGATAAAGAGCTTATTGAGATCTAGGTAGCTCTATTCATAGGCAAAATACTGCAGGCAGAAATCCATTCAAGACAGGATATTTTGAAATTCCCTACAGCAAGGTCTGAACAAAGATAGGATTAGCCCTCAGCCACAATAGGAATTGCCCAACAAGCCCCTTCAGTGCATCAGCCCAAACTTCAACCAAACTTAGCTCAGACAAACGCCTAGGATTTGTACATTGCCCCATGGGAGTCTGACAACAGCCAATAGAATACATGTTCCTTAGGGGTGGAATTGAAAAATTTTAGCAACCGGTTCTCTGCCCAGTTGCTGAGTGGGCATGGCCATGGGGGTGTGGCCTACTCGGCCTCCTGCATCACAGTGGGGGAGTGTTTTCGCCCTCCCCAGGCTCCGGAGGCTTTCCCCGACCCTCCAGGAGGGCAAAAAGGGCCCCCTGGGTTCTGGAGGCCCTCCGGAGGCCAGAAATGGGCCCATTTTCAGACTTCCGGTACTTCCGGTAGGCCCATTTTTCACCCTCCCCAGGCTCCAGAGGCTTTCCTGGAGCTTCCAGGAGGGCGAAAACAGCCTCCTCTGGGCTCCAGAGGCCAGAAACGGGCCCGTTTCCGAACGTCCGGGAGACCCGTTTTTCGCCCTCCCAGAGCCTCCGCACATGCCCTGCACTTACCTCACATCCAATCATCAGGAGACAGTGAGTTCTAGTCCCGCCTTAGTCATGAAAACCAGCTGGGAGACTTTGAGCCAATCACCAGGAGACGATGAGTTCTAGTTCCAACTTAGGCATGAAAACCAGCTGGGAGACTTTGGGCCAATCACCAGGAGATGTTGAGTTCTAGTCCCGCCTTAGTCATGAAACCCGGCTGGGTAATTTTGGGCCAATCACCAGGAGACGGTGAGTTCTAGTCCTACCTTAGGCATGAAAACCATCTGGGAGACTTTGGGCCAATCACCAGGAGACGGTGAGTTCTAGTCCCGCCTTAGGCATGAAAACCAGCTGGGAGACTTTGGGCCAATCACCAGGAGACGGTGAGTTCTAGTCCCGCCTTAGGCATGAAAGCTGGCTGGGTGATTTTGGACCAGTCATTCTCTTTCAGCCCAACTTATCACACAGTTGTTGTGGGTCCAATGGGGGGAGGAGGGAAGGTGTCTTGGACATGTTTGCTGCCTCCAGTTATTTGTAACAATAACAACAAAAGGATGGGATGCAAATAAACAAACACATACATTTGTAGGCAATTATCCATTATCGAGTTCAAAGAAGGAGGGAGCACTGAGCATCTCTCCGCATTTGGTTGCACCTCCTCTGAAGTAACTGGGAGCATTCACCCACACTGATGTCTATCAGATGAGGTGTAAAATGAAATTACAAGGCCCCCACCCCTTTTTACATGGTTTCCAGAAGCAAACTTAATTTTAAAGAGTTCGAAGGACGCCCAGACTAGATGTCCGATTAAATATAAATCTTGTTTTGGTGCCAAGAAGAAGAACCTCAACGTGGGAGCTTTTAGCTATTGTACAAAACTGCTTTAAGGGCATAGATAAAGCGAATGGGATAAACAGACACCTGTCGGAAATGCATGATGTTACAGGTATGCATTATTCCAGGCTGCAATTTCGGACCGCAATTCTTTGAGCCACATGTTGCCAGGCAACTGTGAGATGTCAGCAGTCTCAAGCCAGCAGAGCATGAGACATTACCTCATAATCTGCGAAGCATTCTTAATGGGCCAGTTTTTACTCTCTGCGGCTTAATTTTTTATTTGGAAACTCTTCACCGATGGTGCGTGTGTCAAAGCCTGCAGGCAGTTGCACACTACGCTGAGCTGTGACAAACTTCTGAAGGGCCCGTTACGTGGGAACTGCTCTCCAGGGCAAACAGTTTGTACGTGATGGAATGATTAAGTAATTTTTTTTTTTTTTAATTGTAGAGTCTGGGTGTGCTCTGAGCTTGCTTGTCTTCTCTCAGAATGTTTCATTACCAAGCTAAGTAACATCATCAGTGCTACCAAGAAAACCACCAAGCTCAGTTCAGCCCTGAGCTAGAAATATTCTCCTCTTCTAAATCAATCCCCCCCTCTCTCTCCATCCAATCATCTGTCTGTCTGTCCGTCTGTCCGTCCAGCTATCCATGCATCCCTCCCTCCCTCCCTCCATCTCCTCTCCTCTCTTTCTCTCTCATCTATCTATCTATCTATCTATCTATCTATCTATCTATCTATCTATCTATCTATCTATCTATCTATCTATCATCCATCTACTATCTATCTATCTATCTATCTATCTATCTATCTATCTATCATCCATCTACTATCTATCTATCTATCTTCTGTCTATCATCTATCTATCATTCTATCTATCTCTATCTATCATCTATCTATCTATCATCTATATATCTATCTCTGCTAAACTCTCTATATCTATCATTCTATCATTCTATCTGTCTATCATCTATCTATCTATCTATCTATCTCTGCTAAGCTATCACTATCTATCTATCTATCTATCTATCTATCTATCTATCTATCTATCTATCTATCTCTGCTAAGCTATCTCTATCTATCTATCTATCTATCTATCTATCTATCATCTGTCTATCATCTATCTATCTCTCTCTCTCTCTCTCTCTCTCTCTCTCTCTCAATCTATCTATCTATCTATCTATCTATCTATCTATCTATCTATCTATCTATCTCTATCTCTATCTATCTAGCTATCATCTATATATCTACCTCTGCTAAACTCTCTATATCTATCATTCTATCATTCTATCTATCTATCTATCTATCTATCTATCTATCTATCTATCTATCAATCAATCTGTCTATCATCTGTCTACCATCTATCTATCAATCTATCTCTATCTCTCTATCTCTATCTCTCTATCTCTCTATCATCTATTTATCATCTAACATCTATCATCTATATATCTATCTCTGCTAAACTCTCTATATCATTCTATCATTCTATCTATCTATCTATCTATCTATCTATCTCTCTATCTATCTCTCTATCTATCATCTCTCTATCTATCATCTATCTTCTATCTATCTCTGCTAAGCTCTCTATATCTATCATTCTCTCTCTCTCTCTCTCTCTCCCCCCTCTCTCTCTCATCCATCCATCCATCTACCTACCTACCCACCAGAGATAACATTTCCCGAATGAGTCCCATCACAAATCATAACAGCTGAAGAACAGCACACAGTGTAAAACTGTAACCTCAAAAGCATCAACATCGATAAAGTTCCCAAAATTTTTTTTTTAAAAAAAACAGCTTTGGCAACTGAGATGGTATAATGGAATGAAAAGATCTGGGTGAATTGCAAAGATTACAGAGACCTTTTGGGGAGGGATGCCTTATTTTGATGGGATCCTATCTCAAGGCCTTCCTCCATCCTAGTTATCTGACATATTTCATCATGGACTCTTAGAAGAGGTGATCGCATTGGTACAAAGCAACAGGAAACAATTTAGGCGTTTGTGTAGGAGTAGTAATCATAAACTATGACCTTTTCATAACAAATTCCTGGAATTGGGTGTGTCTATTCTGATGTAAAAAAGGACTAGGAGAGACATGATAGCAGTCTTCCAATATCTCAGGGGCTGCCACAAAGAAGAGCAGGTCAGTCTATTCTCCAAAGCACCTGAGGGCAGGACAAGAAGCAATGGGTGGAAACTAATCAAGGAGAGAAGCAACTTAGAACTAAGGAGGAATTTCCTGACAGTGAGAAGAATTAATCAGTGGAACAACTTGCTTCCGGAAGTTGTGAATGCTCCAACCTTGGAAATTGTTAAGAAGAGATTGGATAACCATTTGTCTGAAGTGGTTTAGTGCCAGAGCAGGGGGTTGGACTAGAAGACCTCCAAGGTCCCTTCCAACTCTGTTATTCTATTCTATTCTTCTAAAACCAAGGCCTCCTTATTTGACCCAACCTTCATTCCTCATAAGTAGGGACAGTTGCCAGTTGCCCAATAAAGAAGGAAGTGTAAGGTCAGAAGTGTTTCCTCTTTGTTACACCATAACCCATTTCCTTAAACGGAAAGAAAGGCTACATCCATTCCAGGAAGCCATGGTGGTTACACAGGATCCTTGAAAGAAGCGTCATACTCAAGGTCAGTATTACCTACGTTTAATCCTGCTAGAGAAGACCCTCGTCCTTAAAAGACCCTCCTCCTAGGAAATCAATTTCACTGGAATCTACCAGAATCGATTCCCCAGTAAGCATGCACTGAATCTCTTTCTTTTCCCCACAGAAGACAAGGAAGCTTCGTGCAGTGAAAAAAAGGAGAAAACGTTGCTAAGTCGATCCAAGGTGAATCCTCCCCCAGGAGGAATCACAAAACGATAGAATCCTAGGCAGGGGTGGGATTGAAAAATTTCACCCTCCTGCGCCATAGTGTGTGTGGGGAGGTGTTTTTGCTCTCCCCAGGCTCCGGAGGCTTTTCTGGAACCTCCAGGAGGGTAAAAATGGCCTCCCCTGGGGAACCGGAGGCCCTCTGGAGGCCAGAAATGGGCCCCTTTCCGGACTTCCAGTACTTCCGGTAGGCCCGTTTTTCGCCCTCCCCAGGCTCCAGAGGCTTTTCTTTTGAGCCTCTGGGAGGGTGAAAACGGCCTCCCCCCAGGCACCGGAGGCTCTCTGGAGTTTGGAAACAGGCCTGTTTCTGGACTTCTAGTAGGCCCGTTTTTCGCCCTCCCAGAGCCTCCGCGTGGGCACTGCATTTACCTGGCATCCAAAATGGGTTGCGTGGAGACTCCTGGGAGGGGTGGGGCGAGATGGGGTGTGTGTGTGTGTGAACCAGTCCTTGGAACAACCGGTTCGGCAAACCAGATTAAAATGAACATCCGGTTTTCCCAAACCGGCTGAATCCCACCCCTGATCCTAGGGCTGGAAGGAACCTTGGAGGTCTTCTAGTCCAACCTCCTGCCCAAGGCAAGAGTCTTTATGCCATTAGGACAAATGGTTGTTCACTCTTTCCTTGAAGACCTCCAGTGATGGAGCACCCATAACTCTGGGAAGGCAAGCTAAGCTGCTCCATTTATTAATTGTTCTCACTGCCAGGAAATTCCTCCTTCGTTCCAGATAGGATCTCCTTCGGAGGAGCTTCTACCCGTTGCTTCTCGTCCTGTCCTAGGCTGCTATGGAGAGTAAACTGATGCCCTCTTCCCTGCCCTTCAAGGATTGGAAGATGCTACCATACTAAGCCTTCTCCTTCTTGGGCTAAACATACAGCAACTAATCCCATCTATATACTGTATATTTCATCTACACTATCTACATAGATGGTATATACACCTCCTGCTCCTTGTCCTCTGCTCTCTTACCCATCGACCTTTCTTTCTTGGTAATCATACTGATATATTCTTGTTATGTTCCTTTTCATTGTTGATTTTATTATTTTATTTTTGTTCACGCTCTTTTCATTGCTTTGTTTTTATTGAGGGGTCCCTGGTGCTCTCTGTGATTCCTTCTTTTCTTGCAGACATTTCATTACCCCAGCTAGTTAGGAATAGCACTGATTATATTACCTAGTTGGTTATTTCCTTCTTTCCTTTCCTTTCCTTTCCTTTTCTTTCCTTTCCTTTCCTTACCCCTCCTTTCCTTTCCCCTCCTTTCCTTTCCTTTCCTTTCCCCTCCTTTCCTTTCCTTTCCTTTCCTTTCCCCTCCTTTCCTTTCCTTTCCTTTCCTTTCCTTTCCTTTCCTTTCCTTTCCTTTCCTTCTCTTTCATGATTTCATCCAAACTGACCTAAAATTTGCAAAAAAAACCCCAATAAAATTGTCAGTGCAGACAAAAATGGAAAGGAAACCAGATAATGGAAGACTATCTGGGTTTATTTGCTGGTATGAAAAGTGCAGAAAGATTGTGAGAATCCGGGAAATGAGTGGCACAGAGGGGAGCAGGCGAATCAGCTGTTAATTTATCTCGGAAACAGCTGCTCAGCTTAGCCTGGGAAAAAAACATCCCGAGAAATTATTTGAAATGACCCAAATGGACTCTCCCTTCACTAAATCACTATAAGTGAGACTGGAGAACTCCTCCTAAAATCTCCAAAAATAGGCAGCTGGCCAAGATTAAAAGTTACAGGCCACCATCCCAACGGATGATGGGCTGAATTTGACTCCAAGGATCACAAGATGTGGGCCTATGCCAGGGATGGTCTTCAGCCGGTTTATCTGGTTCGCACAAACTGGTAGCGGCAGCTGCGGATGGCTCCACCCACCCATACATAATCACGTCCCATTTATCCATGTTTTTGATGCTCTGTGCGTGCGTGGAAGGCCCTGTGACTGCGCGGAGGTGGCGCGTGTGAGCTAAGCCAGGGCGCGTGCGCGCGCGTGCTCCCATTTGCGAACCAGTAGCGAAGGTAAGTGAATACTACCCCTGGGTCTATCTCAGGGGTATACAACCTTAAACACTCAAAGAGCCATTTGGACCCATTTCCCACAGAAAAGAAAACACCGGGAGCCACAAAACCCTTAGTTCAATTAAACATTGTTTTCTTCTGAAACTTTTTTCTTCTCTTGGATTTATCCATGGTTGGCCTACTGGGGGTTGAAAAGCTCAATAAATCATGTGCTGGTGGGTGTCGCACATTGGCGACTGTGACACATATTTTGAGTGACAGGGAGCCGCAGCAGAGGGGTGAAAGAGCCACATGCGGCTCCAGAGCTGCAGGTTGCTGATCCCTGGCCTACCCTATTTGATTCTAAACCCCATCCAAAATTACTCCCTTCTCAACGATCTGCGGCATTTCAACGATTAGCAATACAGCAACGATCAGTAACGCTAAGCAAGCAAAATCAGGCTTTTACCGTGAACAACATAATCCGGTTCCCAGCAATATCTGTCGGCTGTATGTTTTGCCCCTGGATAAATTGACTTTTTAAGTTGAGTGAAACGGCGTCATCTTCATCCAAGGATCTGGCCAGGCTGTTGCTCTTCCGGCTCCAGGTATGCAAATCCTTTTTCAACGCCAAAGAAGGGAGTCCAGGCTGAGAGTGAGACTTCCTCAAGGGTTTATCGGAATCTTCTTCGCTCGCCGAAGGTTGGAAGACCGAGCGGAATTTGTCACTGATGGAAAATCCACTGGCGCTGTCATTTTGACGGGACCCGTCCAGGTTTTTGGTATAACTCACATCGTTGAATTTCTCGATGCATTCATCGATGAGGGCCGGAGGGGCATTTTTGTGTGCGACCGTCACCCGGCCGCAAAACAGCACCTCAAACTTCTTGCTGAAGGGATCTTCAGATGGACTCTGAAAGTCGTCCTGACGGGAGATCTTCCCTGCTTGTCGGATGGTACTGATAATCTCAGGCACCTGCAAAATATATATGCAGATACATAATATAAACATCGATAAAATATATATTTGTGTTCAAAGTGGAGGAAACCAGGAACAAAAAACACAGCAGAAAGCGAGAGAGAAGGGTGTCAGAATTGCAATTCTTGACTTTGGTTTGCAGACAGATCCTTGACTTATGACCACAGTCGAGGCCAAAGCTTCTGCTGCTAAGAAGGACAGTTGTTCAGTGAATTTCCCCCCCCCCATTTTACGATCTTTCTTGCCACAGTTGATCAGCAAATCCCTGCAGTTCTTAATCAGGATGCCCTAATTAAATCATAAGCCTCAAGCCAAGCTTCAAAAGAAATCCAGTTAAGTGAAGCCAACTCTGACCCCACGTAATTTACAACCCAAACTTGACCCTGTTTCCCCCCTCCCTCCCAAGGTGTGTCATCAGTCACATTCGCCAACGGAGCCATTTTGCGGGTTGTAGAGATCACTCCCCTCCAGCCGCTGTGGATAACCCTGGGAGACAGCCTTGAGAGAGATATGTCTGGAATGTGCTTTTGGTTTTGCTGCCATGCTGCTTTGCCATTTTCCCATTCCCCTTGCCTTAAGTTGACACTTAAGTAAGCAACACGGTTGTTAATGAATCTGGCTTCCCCCATTGATTTGGTTTGTCAGAAGGTCGCAATAGTGGATCAGGTGACCCTGGGACACCACAACCGTCATAAATATGAGTCACTTGCCAAGCGTGTGAATTTTGATCACACGACCAATGTGAATGTTGCAAGAGTCGTAAGTGTGAAAAACGAGTCACTTTTTGTAACTTCGAACGGTTGTTAAATGAAATGTTGTTAAGTCAAGCACTAGCTGTACTTTTCATGCCAAGTTAAAGCATTTGAGGAAAGGAAAATGGCAGTGTGTGTGCCATTTGTTTCCTGTCTACAAGTAGTTCTCGACTTAATAATTGTTTGTTTAGTGAAAATTAGTTTATAGTTACAACGCCACTGAAAAGATTGACATGACCATTTTTCACACTTACGACTGTTGCAGCATCCCCCATAATCAGAGGTTCAAAATCTGGATGCTTGACCACCGGTTCCTATTTATGACGGTTGCAGTCAGAGGTGGGATTTACTTACCTTCCATACCGGTTCGCAAATGTGAGCGCATGCACCCA
The DNA here is from genome assembly GCF_059756535.1 of Pantherophis guttatus. NCBI lineage: Eukaryota > Metazoa > Chordata > Lepidosauria > Squamata > Colubridae > Pantherophis > Pantherophis guttatus. Next base: position 78,566,182 of record NC_142070.1, on the reverse strand, counting down.
CCTTCCACGCATGCCCGGCCTTTCACGCACACTCTTTGCTCGCACCCACGCCTTCCGCGCATGTGCACAGCCTCCAAAATGTGGCAAAATAGGACGTCATTACATCCGGGAGGGTGGACGGCAGTGGTGGGTTGCTACCGGTTCATCCCGGATTGGGCGAACTGGTAGCAGCAGCGGCGGGAGGCTCTTCTGCGCAGACTCTTCTGCGTATGCACAGAAGCATCATGCGCATGCACAAGCACGCCCAAGAGCGAACCGGTAGCAACGGGATTTGCAACCCATTTCTGGTAGGCGAGGCCTACCGCAGTCGCCGCTACCAGTTTGCCGAAACCACAACGAACCGGCTGAATCCCACCACTGGTTGCAGTGTCCCGGGGTCATGTGACAAGCAAAGTCAGTAGGGAAGCCTGATTCGCTGAACAACCTAACGGAACAACTGTCTGGATTCATTTAGCAACCGCGGTACGAGAGGTTGTAAAACAGGCAAACTTCACTTCACAGCTGTCTTGCTTAGCAACGGCTATTTTGCGCTCAATCGTGGTTGTAAGGCGAGGACTCCCTATTCATAGGGCAGGCTGGATGGAAACACAAGGCCTGAAGGAATCAAAAGAGAAGAAGGCCTCAAAATAAGTCCTTCTGGAGGGAACAAAAAAACCCTGAATTTTGCATGTCTCTTTATTCACATTGGGGGGGAAACGAGACGCAAATAATAATATTTGAGAAAGAAACCTAATAAGGTCATTTTATGGATCACAGACATATTTCAGGAGAATTAGTCAGAGGATCACCATAAGGGAAAGAACAATGACCTAAGAATGAAACAGGAAGAATGACCTCATCCTCAGAATATAATCTGTGGCTCAAGTAGCCAACGTGGAGTTGAACTTTAACCACGGCTCATTTTTTTTAAAAAAGTACTTTTGCAAAAGTAGAAGAGAACTTGTAAGGGGTTCTCTGGAAAGGCTCTCCTGTGACGGGCCTCTATAGGGGTTACCAAAAATGTGATTGTCTTCATTTGCTTGTTTGACCAGTATTTAGTAATGGTATATCCGGTGGTGGGATTCAGCCGGTTCGCACCATTAGAGAACTGATTGTTAACTTTCTGAGCAGTTTGGTGAACTGATTCTTGGAAGAAATCATTAGGGCAGAGAACCGATTGTTAAATTATTTGAATCCCACCACTGGGTATATCTGTATCTGTATCTGTATCTGTATCTGTATCTGTATCTGTATCTGTATATCATCTATCATCATCATCTATCTGTCTATCATTATGTATCATTTGTCTGTCAACCTATCGTCTATCTATCATCATCTATGGTCTATTTTATCTGTCTGCCTGCCTATCTGTCATCTATTTATCATTATGTATAATTATGTATCATCTATCTATCTATCTATCTATCTATCTATCTATCTATCTATCTATCTATCTATCTATCTACCTACCTACCTACCTACCTACCTACCTACCTACCTACCTACAGTATCTATCTATCTACCTACCTACAGTATCTATCTATCTATCTATCTATCTATCTATCTATCTATCTATCTATCTATCTATCTATCTATCTATCTATCTATCTATCTATCTATCATGTATCATCTATGAGTCATCTACCTACCTACCTACCTATTTATCTCATCTTTCTCTATCATTATGTATCATCTATCTATCTATCATCTATCTATCTATGTATGTATCATCTATGAGTCATCTACCTACCTACCTATCTATCTCATCTTTCTCTATCATTATGTATCATCTATCTATCTATCTATCTATCTATCTATCTATCTATCTATCTATCTATCTATCTATCTATCTATCATTTACCTATCATCTATTTCTCTATCATTATGAATCATCTATGAGTAATCTATCTATCTATCTATCCATCCATCTATCCATCTATCTATCATCTTTATCATTATGTATCATCTATCTATATATCTGTCTGTCTGTCTGTCTGTCTGTCTGTCATCTATTTCTCTATCATTATGTATCATCTCAGGGATGCGGTGGCTCAGTGGCTAAGACGCGGAGCTTGTCGATCGAAAGGTCGGCAGTTCAGCAGTTCGAATCCCTAGTGCCGCATAACAGGATGAGCTCCTGTTACTTGTCCCAGCTTCTGCCAACCTAGCAGTTCGAAAGCACGTAAAAAATGCAAGTAGAAAAATAAGGACCACCTTTGGTGGGAAGGTAACAGCGTTCCATGCATCTTTGATGTTGAGTCATGCCGGCCACATGACCACAGAGACGTCTTCGGACAGCGCTGGCTCTTCGGCTTTGAAACGGGGATGAGCACCACCCCCTAGAGCCGGGAACGACTAGCACATATGTGCGAGGGGAACCTTTATCTTATGTAAAACCTGACATCATCTCTCTCTCTCTCTCTCTCTCTCTCTCTCTCTCTCTCTCTCTCTCTCTCTCTCTCTCTTTCTCTCTCTCTCTCTCATATCTATCTATCTATCTGTCTGTCTGTCCGTCCGTCTAGCTATCTATCATCTATCATTTATTTCTCTATCATTATGTATCACCTGTCATCTCTCTCTCTCAACTACCTTTCTTTATAACCCTTTGACATCCAACTCCTAATTATTTCTCCTACAGTCTTCAATTAATCTCTCACCCCTCAGTCCTCAGTCCACCAAATACATACAGAGCAGAATTTATACTATCATCAGTTAATTCTTCCATAATCAAATCTGATGGATTATTTTAAAATAGGAAGGAAGAAGACAGGGAATATTATTCTTTCTAGAAATACATTGGAGATAATATTGCAAATTAACCTCCAAAATACACAGAGCTTTGTTTTACCGAGAGATGCACAATAGCACAGAACGTGTCGACTTTAAGAAGGATTTTATACGGGTGACGAAGCAATTATATGAACTTCTTCTGTCATGTCTATGGTTTGCAAAATTTTGTAAACCTTTGGATGGGCGAGGAAACCATTTTCATCTTATTTTATGATCCACATGACGTGTGTTCCCACATCACTCTAAGATAACTTTTTCACATTCCCCTTATTCAAATTTTTTAATTCCTTTCCCTGACCCGTTCCTATCAAAACGATCAGACCAGTGAAGAATTATTTATGTGGTCCTTACTCTGAAAGTGACGTAAATTGACTGGGACCTCCATAAATAATTTGATGTGAACTTTGAGGGGAAAAAAACTGCAACTTTGCAGCATTGTAGGCAGAGATGGTATTCAGCCGGTTCGGGAGAAGCGGTAGTAGCGACCTGCGGTTGGGTCCCGCCCACTCACCCCGCCCACTCAACCCGCCCAAGAACTATGCTGTCCTATTGAACCACATTTTCAAGCCGTGCACATGCGTGGAAGCCGGTGCTGGGCGAACTGATAGGTAAATTCAGTCTGTTATCTGCACCTCTATAACTTTCTGGTTTGGTTCTGCAACCCAACAAGACAGACACAGACTTCAGAGGATAATTAGAACTGCAGAAGAAACAATGGCTACCAACCTGCCTCCCATTGAGGACTGTTTACTGCACGAGTCAAAAAGAGGGCTGTGAAAATATTTACAGACCCCTCGCATCCTGGACATAAACTCTTTCAACTCCTACCCTCAAAACGAGGCTATAGAGCACTGCACACCAGAACAACTAGACACAAGGACAGTTTTATTCCCGAACGCCATCGCTCTGCTAAACAAATAATTCCCTCAATGCTGTCAAACTATTCACTAAGTCTGCACTACTATTAATCTTCTCATCGTTCCCATCACTCATCTCCTTCCACTTATGACCGTATGACTGTAACCCTTGTTGCTGGTATCCTTACGATTTATATTGATATTGTTTCCTGATTGCTTATTTGTACCCTATGACTATCATTAAGTGTTGTACCTTATGATTCTTGACGAACGTATCTTTTCTTTTATGTACACCGAGAGCGTCTGCACCAAAGACAAATTCCTTGTGTGTCCAATCACACTTGGCCAATAAAGAATTCTATTCTATTCTAAATTATGTGAATCTCATCCCCTGCTTGTAAGTCAGAAGTGTCAAACTCGATTTCATTGAGGGCCGCATCAGGGTTTTGACCTTAGGGGGCCAGGGTTTGTGGCCAGCTTGATGTCACTCATGTCGGGGGCACCTGTGGCGGCCCGAGCAGCCTGCCAGGGAAAACGGGTAGAAGGTTGCAGGAGGCCGTCGCAGCTGGAAACGGGGCTCGGGAGCCCATTTTCACTGGCAGAGGCACTGCGGGCCAGTCCTTCACTATTTCCAGGGAGGCCCCGCAGGCCGGATCTCACCATCCCACAGGCCGGAACCAAGCCTTGAGTTTGACATCCCAGTTCTCCCAAGGCTCCCATTTGGTTTCTATAAACCAGGAAAGCCGGCGAAAGTAGACGCCTTACCAATTCAACGCAGGTTCAAAGCACTGACATTTCTATACCCATGATTAATTAAAAGATAGGATCTGAGAAGCTGCTGAGAAGTTCTCGTCCCAAGCACTGAGAGATCCCTCCATGGAAGAGATATTAGGCGGCTACATCATTCAGTCGGCGTGCTGACCGATTAGAACCGGCTAAACACCGCGACTAAAGACAATTGTACGGCAACAAGACAAAGCTTTCCAATACAAAAAAAAGGCTCAGGTGACCCTGTTCCTTGACCAGGCAGGCTGAAAGATCTGAGCAATTAAATTTGCTTTTCTCTTGCAACCTTCTTCCTTGACCGCTGCCCAGGAACATCCATCAGAAGTTATTTAAAAAGGTCAATCTGTTGGCAACTGTACAACCGAAGCTTTCTCTCTCTCTCTTTTTTTAACATGGGTTGTGCAGCACACATTAAAAAGCACAACGAAACTTCGACGGCACGGATGGGGTGAGGTCCCTGCTGCAGATGCCTGTAGTACCGAGATGGCTAACCTTTTTGTCGTCGTGTGCCGAAAGCAATGTAATACAAGCGCGACACCCCACACCCCGCACACACCATCCCCTGCGCATGTGCACACAACTCCCTGTGCTCCCCCACCCTCGTGGTCCCCCGCCCCTGCACATAGCACGCATGACTCCCTGTGCCTGCGCCCCACCCCCACACATGGATGTGCAATCCCCACGCATGCACACGTGACCCCTAGGATCTACAGATTCACTCATGACCGCAATTGAGCCCAAAATTCATGATGCTATGTGAAACCTTGGCTAAGTGAGTTTTGCCCCATTTTACAACCTTTCTCGCTTGCGGTCGCTAAGTGAATCACAGCAACTGTTAAGTTGGGACGTTAAGTAGATCTGGCTTCCCCATTGACTTTGCTTGTCGGGAGGTCGCAAAAGGGGATCCCATGACCCAGGGGACATTGGTTGTAAAATGAGGCAAAATTCACTTAACGACCGTCTCACTTAGCAACAGGAATTTTGGTCTCAATTATGGACGTAAATTAAGTCAGTACCAATGTTTATTGGTTGCATTCAGCTATTTTTTTTTAAGTTGAATTATTTTCTACTATCTAAGTATCCTATCTATCCAGTGGTAGAATTCAAATTTTTTTTAACTACTGGTTCGGTGGGCGTGGTGCGGTATGGCTTGGTGGGCATGGCAGGGGAAGGATACTGCAAAATCTCCATTCCCACCCCACTCCAGGGGAAGGATACTGCAAAATCCCCATTCCCTCCCCACTCCTGGGGGAAGGATATTGCAAAATCTCCATTCCCATCCCACTCTGGGGCCAGCCAGAGGTGGTATTTTGCCGGTTCTCCGAACTACTCAAATTTTCCGCTGCCGGTTCTCCAGAACCTGTCAGAACCTGCTGAATTTCACCCCTGTATCTATCCTATTTACTGTATATAGTATCCTACTTATATTTGTTTATATTTTGTTTATCCTACTTATACTATCTACTCTCCTATCTAAAGATAGAAGTCACAAATATTAAGAGGAAGGTAACTCAATAAGTTTGAGATTAAGAAATATGAAATTCTGTTGAAAATGCAAAGCTTTAGTTGTTTGCAAACCATATTTAGATAACTTCCCCATGGGTTTATAAGCAATTTTCTTCTCCCCTGGACATAATTTGCTAGAGTAATGGCTATCCTCTATTATCCTTTTTTGTTTGAAAATCATGGATGCGTCTTCCCTTTTAAAAATCTAATGAAGCAGCTATTTCAATAATTCATGTTCCTATTTTCAGTATTTTATTCTATAGTGTTTAAGTACCGTCGGATTGATTCCTCAAAAGAATTATTTTGCTTCCCATCTTCTCCTCCTTTCAATTACAAGCCAGAAGCATTAGAAGAAATCGTTCTGCTTTTTTAAAAAAAATCTTGGCAACCACTATTCGTCTGTTCAACCGTATGCAGGTAGTCCTTGACTTTCAACAGTTCATTTAGTGACCGTTCAAAGTTACAACGTCACTGAAAAAAAGTGACTTATGAGCAGAGGTGGTATTCAGCCGGTTCGTGCCGGTTCATACCGGTTCGGTAGCAGCAACTGTGGGTAGGCCCGCCTCACCCATTCGCCCCAGCGTAATGCCGTCTTATTTAGCCATGTTTTCAAGGCTGGGCGCATGCATGGAAGACCAGGCGTATGCATGGAAGGTGCACGCGGGGGGCGAACCAATGATAAGAATATGTGAAACCCATCACTGCTTATGACCGCTTTTACGACCTTTGCAGCATCCCCATGGTTACGTGATTTACATTCGGATGTTTGATGACCGACTCACATTTATGTCGGTTGTAGTGTCCCGGAGTCATGCGATCATTCTGACAAGCGAAGTCCAACCAGATTCACTTAACAACCGGGTTACTAACTGAAGAACTGCATGGATTCGCTTAACAAAGGCGGCGAGAAAAGTTCGTAAAATGGTGGAAAACTCGCTCAACAAATTTCTCACTGAACAACACAGCTGTGGCCGTATGTTGAGGATCACCTGTGCAATGTTCACAGGACGTTATGAGGCGTAGTTGTGCTTTGGCTTGCACCAAAGCCCAAATCAAGAGGAGGTTGACCAATTTGGGACGTGGAAATGAGGTGGAACTCAAAACCTTTGGTGAAATTCCAAAACGGTCCACATAAGGAGTGCCACAAATGACGCGACGTCACGAAAGTTACCGCAAATGTGGCGCTGCCAGCAAAATATCCATATATTTTGAACACCCTTCCATCTATTAGCCGCGGTGGCGCAGTGGTTAGAGTGCAGTACTGCAAGCTGTACTTTGACTGCTGGCTGCCTGCAATTTAGCAGTTCGAGTCTCACCAAGCTCAAGGTTGACTCAGCCTTCCATCCTTCCGAGGTGGATAAAATGAGGACCCAGATTGTTGGGGGCAAGAAACTGACTCTGCAAACCGCTTAGAGAGGGCTGTAAAAGCACTGTGAAGCGGTATATAAGTCTAAGTGCTATTGCTATTATGACACCGACCGAGCTCACATGGACAAAAGAAAAGCTGACATTGCCCAAAATTAAAGAAAAATGAAGTGGAGCCAGACGCAATGCAAGACTGTTGTTGTCGTTTTCACTTAGATATATATCCTGCTTTCTCTTCAGAGCTCATGAGAAATCTTTTGTTTTATGCCCACAACAATATAGGTAGTCCTCGACTTACAACGGTCCGTTTAGTGACCGCTCAAAGTTACAACGGCGTTGAAAAAAGTGACTTAGGGCTGTTTTTCACACTTACGACATTGCAGCATCCCCACAGTGATCCATAGTGAGACCCTTGGCAACTGACTCATATTTATGACGGCTGCAGTGTCCCCCGGGGTCACGTGATCCCCTTTTGCGACCTCCCAACGAGCAAGGTCAATGGGGAAAGCCAGATTCACTTAACAACCGTGTTCCTAGCTTATCAACTGCAGCCATTTCACGTAACAACTGTAGCGAGAAAGGTCGTAAAATGAGACAAAGCTCAAAGCCAGAGAAAATTTTGGGCTCAGTTGTCGTCGTAAGTCAAGGACTACATGTAATCCTATGAGATATGGATTATGCGCCTGACTAGGTGGCTCAGTGGCTAAGACACTGAGCTTGTTGATCAGAAAGGTCGGCAGTTCGGCGGTTCAAATCCCTAGTACAGGTCTCCTGTATGAGCAAGGGGTTGGACTAAATGACCTCCAAGGTCCCTCCCAACTCTCTTCCTGTTATGCTAAGAGAATAACAGCATCAAAATCAACCCCCTGAGTTTTCCTGAGCATGAAAAAGTTTCAAATGCTTCCCAAGTTCCTAATTCAGCCTCCAAACCACTAGTCCACACTGCCTTGCCTTCTTGCTTTACACAAATATTCCTTGAAAATTGCCCCGGATCCATTAGACAAAGTTTGGCTTTTAATTCCCGAAATAGTCTTGCGTTCCTTGTTGTATTAATTGGTACATTTTAATAATACATTTCGTTCTTTGATCCAGAGAGCATCTATTAAGTAGTGATGGTCATTAGCAGGGGAGGGGGGGAAAACCATTAAAATCGAGATTTTAAAAACAGGGGGAAAAAAAGGGAGGAAACCAAGGTTATGTGTTTTAAGTACGTACATTTAATACGTACTAGTATTATGTCAAATTCTAGAGCTGTGGCCAACAGGAACGACTAGCAATTTTGTGCTAGTCGTTCCCGACTCTAGGGGTCGGTGCTCATCTCCGTTTCAATACCGGAGAGCCAGCGCTGTCCGAAGACGTCTCCGTGGTCATGTGGCCGGCAGGACTCAACGCCAAAGGCGCACGGAACGCTGTTACCTTCCCACCAAAGGTGGCCCCTATTTTTCTACTTGCATTTTTTATGTGCTTTCAAACTGCTAGGTTGGCAGAAGCTGGGACAAGTCACAGGAGCTCGCCCCGTCACGCGGCAATAGGGATTCGAACCGCTGAACTGCCGACCTTTCGATCGACAAGCTCAGCATCTTAGCCACCGAGCCACCGCGTCCCTCTCCATATTTCACTTAGCAACAGAAATCTGGGGCCCAACGGTGCTTATAAGTCGCTGCTCTCATTCTCAATAGCTAAAAGGCGAATCTGTTTATATTAAAAGGCCCCTTCTCGTCTTGGTCCAAAATGCATAAAAAGATCTAAACTGTGAAAGTGGTTTGTGGTAAGACAAAAAGGAAAAACATAATAGAAGATTGTCTGTTTAAAAATATGCACTTGCCGTTCCAGGATAACCACAGACAAACAAGACAACCAGTGAAACAGGCAGAAGGATGGGAATGAGTAAATATTTTTCCTCAAGGTTATAAATGGACAAAACCATGAGGACAGAGAAAAGGTGGCTTGAAGTGTTAATACCACTTTGTAATGTCTTAGTAAGGCCACACTTGGAATATTGCATCCAGTTTTGGTCGCCACGATGTAAAAAAGATGTGGAGACTCTAGAAAGAGTGCAGAGAAGAGCAACAAAGGTGATTAGGGGACTAAAAGGCTAAAACATATGAAGAACGGTTGCAGGAACTGGCTATGTCTAGTTTAATGAAAAGAAGGACTAGGAGTGACATGTGAGCAGTCTTCCAATATCTCAGGGGCTTCCACAAAGAAGAGGGAGTCAAGCTATTCTCCAAAGCACCTGAAGGCAGGACAAGAAGCAACGGATGGAAAGTCATCAAGGAAAGAAGCAACCTGGAACTAAGGAGAAATTTCTGGACAGTTAGAACAGGGGGTTGGACTAGAAGACCTCCAAGGTCCCTTAATGTTAAGGCTACCCTTGGAATACTGCTTCCAGGTTTGGTCGCCATGATGTAAAAAAAGATGTTGAGCCTGTAGAAAGAATGCAGAGAAGGGCAACTAAGATGATTAAAGGCTTGGAGACTAAAACATGTGAAATACGGTTGCGGGAATTGGGTATGTCTAGTTTAATGAAAAGGAAGACTAGGGGAGACATGATAGCAGTGTATTCCAATATCTCAGGGGCTGCCCCAGAGGAGAGGGAGTCAAGCTATTCTCCAAAGCTCTTAAAGGCAGGACAAGAAGCAATGGGTGGAAACTAATCAAGGAGAGAAGCAACTTAGAACTAAGGAGAAATTTCCTGAGAGAATAATTAGAAGTTTTCGGTGCTCCAACTTTTGCAACCGTACAGATACCTGATCAACAATCAAATGTTTTTCTTTAGTAAAATATATATGTGCTAAAAACAAATGAGACAATCCTAAAATTATATGAATTATAATTATATATGAAATTATATATGAAGCAGACATACTGCGAACTCCAGAACTTAAGATTTTAAAATTTTAAAAGAATTAAATATATATATTTAATAATAAAGAATATATATATATACACATATATAAATATATATATACAAGCACGAAGCCGAAAACACCAGCCTGAAGATGATGAATGAGACTTCGTTGAAACGTTGCCAAGACACCTCCAATTTTACGCGGGAGAAAACCCGAATAACCAAAGACCTACATATATATACAAATATATATATTTGTAACCTTGTTGCTGGTATCCTTACGATTTATATTTATATTGTTCCCTGATTGCTTATTGGTTCCCTATGACTATCATTAAGTGTTGTACCTTATGATTCTTGATGAATGTATCTTTTCTTTTATGTACACCGAGAGCGTATGCACCAAAGACAAATTCCTTGCGTGTCCAATCACACTTGGCCAATAAAAAATTCTATTCTATTCTATTCTATTCTGGCTCAGCTTTTCAGTCATTGTCTGTCACAGAAGGGACATGGGGAGAGAAAAAAAAATGTTTTAATTCCGTGATGTAAAAAGTCAGGTTTATGAACGCGGAATCTCAAAGTTGGACTGACATGTATGAATTTTGGGACAGCGGGTAAAACATCCGTGCGCGCAAAATGCACCCCGATCTTTCGTACTATCCGGTGCTGACTTAAAACAAAATGAATGAAAAGACTATAAAATCGTCTAAGCGCTGACTTAAAACATCCAGCATTTCCATTTTTGGGTTCTGCCGGGCTTCCGTTGCATGAATTATTTTTTTTTATCCTCCAGCATTTCCACCTTTTCCAAACAACGGAAAGCTACTTTAAGCAAAACAAACACAAATGGCAGCTTCAAATGCAATCCTGTTAAACCAATTGTTTTATACAACCTAGTCAATGCCCTTATTTGCGCCCGAGTCTTTAAAAATCAGGGGGCTATAAGTCTGCAACTTCAAAGAAAAATCAGTCGTGGATGGATTTGCTATCACCGGAGTTGAGGGATTTATGGTTTACCAGCTGTGCTCTTCTCCGGCACGTCCCAAAATTCAAACCTTCCCTGTTCTGAAGACAAAGAAGATCAAAGCAAGGGGGAAAAAAAATCCTACCTTTGCTACCCAGTTAAACAGGGGTGACATCTTAACAAGAGGGAAGCCGACCGAGGCTGGCCAGCTCCAGTGCCAACTATCTTCTCCTCTTCTTGATCAGACTTTGCTCTTCCACATCTGTCTCGAGCATCAACTCCTTTCCAGAGAGACCATTGCTTTCCCAAAGGGGGTTTTCCTCCCCCTTTTTTTTTTTTTGCAAAGGAGGAATATGTTAGCTTCCTCCTTCACAAAAGGAACTGTGAGGTCCCTAGTCCATCAGCCTCACCAGTCCATGGGCTCTCCCCGAATGCAAGAAAGACAGGGCGGGGCCAAAGGCTAGATGAGACCTGCCGTTGGCTGTTTCAAAAAGACAACCCCACCCCTTCTCCTCCTCAAGAGGAGGAGGAAGAGGAGGAGGAGGAGGAGAAGAAGGAGGAGGGAGGGAAGGAGGGCCAACAAAGATTGCCCTGTGGACCAGTCAGGAAATTGTGAAATTGAGCAGCTGGCGTTGAAGGAACACGCAGGGACATGCCAAAGGCAGGGAGCGGGGGAAGGAAAAAAAGAGGGGGAAAAAAATTTACGAAGGTAGACTGGCAACTTTGAAAGCGTGCTGGGATGAAAGGCAGCATTCATAAACCCTGCTTTAAAAGGAAAAAAACGGCCTGCTAGGACAGAGGTCTGCAACCTTAAACACTCAAAGAGCCATTTGGACCCGTTTCCCACAGAAAAGAAAACACCGGGAGCCACAAAACCCTTCCCGTGTCTGACTATTTCTTGAGCAGCCACAAAACTAGCATATGTAGTTGAATTAAATGTTCTGTTTTCTTCTGAAACTTTTCTTTTCTTGGATTTATCCATGGTTGGCCTACCGGGGGTTGCAAAGCTCAATAAATTGCGTGCCGGCGGGTGTCGCACATTGGTGGTTGTGACGCATATTTTGAATGACAGGGAGTCGCAGCAGAGGGGTAAAAGAGCCACATCCGGCTCCAGAGCTGCAAGTTGCTGAACCCTGTGCTACGACTTCGTGCAGGAAGTATAGTCAGAAAAGCCTGACTAGGTGGCTCAGGTGCTAAGACACCGAGCTTATTGATCAGAAAGGTCGGCGGTTCGAATCCCAAGTATTTAGGTCTCCTGCATTAGCAAGGAGGGGGGTTGGACTAGATGACCTCCAAGATCCCTCCCAACTCTGTTACTGTTAAATATATGTCAGCCTTCATATAAAATCAACGTCACCTCTTGCTGAAGGTGTAAACAAACCCCAGCATTTAAGTGAACTTCAGCCATTTTTCAGCCCTGCTCTGGGGTTTAACGTGACAAGAAGAAAAAAAAAGAAGAATGATTTGGGGTTTTAAAAAAATATCAAGAGGAGTGGGCCAAAGACCTGTTTTTTGAAATTCCTGGCCAAGGTCTCTATTATTAACTGGCTGGGCTGGTACCAAATGTAATGGGATGAGGATTCTATGCATCCATCCTTTGAGGGAGATGGTGGTGGGGGGGGGTGTTTCAGAAATGGGAAAAATAAATAAAAAATATTTTATTGAACTCAATTTTGCCTCTTTAAGAAGGAGCAAGCGTGAATTGTTATGCCGTGCTAAGATCTGTGGGGTCCTTGCTGTTCCCCGGGGCTTGGTGGTTTTCCTTGGAGACGTTTCATTACCCAACTAAGTAACATTATCAGTACTAGAAGAGAATAGGGTATGTGGAGAGGAGGAGGAGACATACTCTACTCTATTCTCATTCCATTATTCTATTCTATTCTATTTTATTCCATTCCATTTTACTCTACTCCACTCTACTCTCATTCCATTATTCCATTCCATTCCGTTCCGTTCCGTTCCGTTCCGTTCCACTCCACTCCACTCCACTCCACTCCACTCCACTCCACTCCACTCCACTCCACTCCACTCTACTCTACTCTCATTCCACTATTCTATTCCATTCCATTCCGTTCCGTTCCGTTCCCTCTACTCCACTCTCCTCTACTATCATTCCATTATTCCATTCCGTTCCGTTCCGTTCCGTTCCGTTCCGTTCCGTTCCACTCCACTCCACTCCACTCCACTCTACTCTCATTCTATTATTCCATTCCATTCCATTCCATTCCATTCCATTATATTCCGTTCCACTCCACTCCACTCCACTCCACTCCACTCTATTATCATTCCATTATTCCATTCCACTCCACTCTACTCTACTCTACTATCATTCAATTATTCTATTCTATTTTATTCCATTCCATTCCATTCCATTCCATTCCATTCCATTCCACTCCACTCCACTCCACTCCACTCCATTATCATTCCATTATTCCATTCCACTCCACTCCACTCCACTCCACTCCACTCCACTCCACTCCACTCCACTCTACTCTACTCTACTATCATTCCATTATTCTATTCCATTCTATTCCATTCCATTCCATTCCACTCCACTCTACTCTACTATCATTCAATTATTCTATTCTATTTTATTCCATTCCATTCCATTCCATTCCATTCCATTCCATTCCATTCCACTCCACTCTACTCTACTCTACTATCATTCAATTATTCTATTCTATTCTATTCCATTCCATTCCATTCCACTCTACTCCACTCCACTCCACTCCACTCCACTCCACTCCACTCTACTCTACTCTACTCTACTATCATTCCATTATTCTATTCCATTCCATTCCATTCCACTCTACTCTACTCTACTATCATTCAATTATTCTATTCTATTTTATTCCATTCCATTCCATTCCATTCCATTCCATTCCATTCCACTCCACTCCACTCCACTCCACTCCATTATCATTCCATTATTCCATTCCACTCCACTCCACTCCACTCCACTCCACTCCACTCCACTCCACTCCACTCCACTCCACTCCACTCTACTCTACTCTACTATCATTCCATTATTCTATTCCATTCTATTCCATTCCATTCCATTCCACTCTACTCTACTCTACTATCATTCAATTATTCTATTCTATTTTATTCCATTCCATTCCATTCCATTCCATTCCATTCCATTCCACTCCACTCCACTCCACTCCACTCCATTATCATTCCATTATTCCATTCCACTCCACTCCACTCCACTCCACTCCACTCCACTCCACTCCACTCCACTCCACTCTACTCTACTATCATTCCATTATTCTATTCCATTCTATTCCATTCCATTCCATTCCACTCCACTCTACTCTACTATCATTCAATTATTCTATTCTATTTTATTCCATTCCATTCCATTCCATTCCATTCCATTCCATTCCATTCCACTCCACTCTACTCTACTCTACTATCATTCAATTATTCTATTCTATTTTATTCCATTCCATTCCATTCCATTCCATTCCATTCCATTCCACTCCACTCCACTCCACTCCACTCCACTCCATTATCATTCCATTATTCTATTCCATTCTATTCCATTCCATTCCATTCCACTCCACTCTACTCTACTATCATTCAATTATTCTATTCTATTTTATTCCATTCCATACCATTCCATTCCACTCCACTCCACTCCACTCCACTCCATTATCATTCCATTATTCCATTCCACTCCACTCCACTCCACTCTACTCTACTATCATTCCATTATTCTATTCCATTCTATTCCATTCCATTCCATTCCACTCCACTCTACTCTACTATCATTCAATTATTCTATTCTATTTTATTCCATTCCATACCATTCCATTCCACTCCACTCCACTCCACTCCACTCCATTATCATTCCATTATTCCATTCCACTCCACTCCACTCCACTCCACTCCACTCCACTCCACTCCACTCCACTCCACTCCACTCTACTCTACTCTACTCTACTCTACTCTACTCTACTCTACTCTATTATCATTCCATTATTCCATTCCATTTCATTCCGTTCCATTCGGTTCCGTTCCGTTCCGTTCCACTCCACTCCACTCCACTCTATTCTATTCTATTCTTCTAACTAAAAAAATGTCTCACCAGTTACTTTAAAGTAGGGGAAGCTGCCAAATCGCCATTCTTCCGCTTCATTTAAAAGCCTTTTACTAAACGTGAGAATGAACAGATTTCGTCTAGCAAATAAAGGCTTTTTCCAGAGGCTGTAAACCCAGTTCTGTATCACTGGCTGGATGAAGAGAAGAGATATATTCTAAATCAGTTATATTCTTTATCCTGACGAGAATTAAGATGTGCGTCCTTCAGTTTTCAGAATTCCCCAGCTGGAATGCCCCAGACAGCAAGTCTGCGCATCTTAAAATTGCCAGGGTTGTGAAATGCTCTTCTAAATAGTACTGACAGACGAGCATCATGAATAAAGACGAGTAGGCCAGGATTTCCTATACTGGACAAACTTTAAGGCATGTGGACCTCAACGATCAGGATTCCCCAGTCAAAAGAGAAGTGAAACAGGATCAAACTTTTGGCCATTTCACTTCTGCTTCCTTGTCTGGGCTGTAGAACAATTCTTGAGAGAATCCAAACTGAGGTTTTGTAAGAAGAGATTGGACAACCATTTGTCTGAAATGGTATAGGGCCGTGATGGCAAACCTATGGCACACGGAGCCATATCTGTGGGCACGTGAGCATTGCCTTAGCTCAGCTCCAATGAGCAATGCGCATGCCGGCCAGCTGATTTTCGGGCCTCCCAGGCCCACTGGAAGTCGGGAAACGGGCTGTTTCTGGCCTCTGCGGGGGGGGGAGGCTGTTTTTGCCCTCCCCAGGCTCCTAGAAAGCCTTTGGAGCCTGGGGAGGGTGAAAAAAACAGGTCGTCCGGTCCAGGGGTGGGTTCTACTTACCTTTACTACCGGTTTGCAACGGGGCTGCGCGTGCGCTCTTCTGCGCATGCACAGAAGTGTTTTGGTGACGTCGGAGTTGGTGGCCAGAGTCTCCCGCCGGTTTTACTACCGGTTCTATAGAACCGGTGCGAACCGGGGGCAACCCACCACTGGTCCGGTCCCACCGGAAGTTGGGAAACGGGCCGTTTCTGGCCTCCAGAGGGCCTCAGGGGGTGGGGAAGGCCGTTTTTTTCCCTCCCCAGGCTACAAGAAAGCCTCTGGAGCCTGGGGAGGGTGAAAAATGGGCCTACCGGGCCCATCGTGCCATCATGTGACAAAAGCGGGGGGAGCGTGTGTGCATGCGCAGGGTGCATTGAATTATGGGTGTGGGCACGCACACACACACGTGCTACTCCCCCGTGCTCCCCCCCAGCTTTTGGCATACAACAGCAAAAAGGTTAGCCATCACTGGTATAGGGTTTCCTGCCTGAGCAGCAGTGATGGGTTCCTCCCGGTTTGGCCCGGTTCTCCCAAGCCGGTAGCGGCGACGATATGATGTCACCGAATCAGTTCTGCCCCTCTGTCCCCCGCGTCCCTCGTGCCCCTCCCACCCCCCACGTTATTCTTACCTTTTATGTGGTCCTACCCCCAATCTATTGCTGCCTCCTGAGTCCCAGCTGATGACTAGAGGGAAAAAAACTGTTTAAACTCTTGCCGCGGGGCTTCAAAGGACTGCCCTACAGCTGATCAGTGGTAAAAGAAAACAAATGGTAGATCAGTGCCTGCAAAAATAAATGGATAGCCCAGTGCTTGCAAAAAATACATGAGTAGATCAGTGCCTGCAAAAATACATGAGTAGATCAGTCCCTGCAAAAATACATGAGTAGATCAGTGCTTGCAAAAATAACCTCACACAGCCACAAAAAGCCCCCCCAAAAAAACAATTTTCACACTTTACGCACACACAACACAACACAACACAACACAACACAACTGGCTCACCCACAATGTAAAAGCAGCTGTGCTAGACCCAAAATGGCCCCTGCAACAAGCAGGAACCTCCCAAGCCACAAAAAGCCCAAAAAACCAACTTTCACACTTTACACACACAAAATTCCACATACAGCTTTGTGAGATTTTGTGTGTTTGTGTAGTTAGAGTGAAACCCTAGAGAAACACACTAAATCTCAGAAAGCTGCACAAATATTATTTTATTTTAATGTATTTTTATTTTTATATAAAAGCAGCTAAATTTAAAACTTCCTAAACTTTAAATGGTTAGGTCTAAAAAAAGAACAACTAAAAAAAAAAACCCAATTAACTATTTTTTTTAAAGCTCCCAAAGGGGAAAAAAACTTACCCAATAGAACAGGGGTCTCCAACCTTGGCAACTTTAAGACTTGTGGACTTCAACTCCCAGAATTCCTCAGCCAGCTTTGCTGGGAGTTGAAGTCCACAAGTCTTAAAGTTGCAGATAGAGCTGCTCACCGATGATTGCAGGCAGGGAGATTCAGTTGCTTGCTGATGCAATGGATTGCAGGTATTACAGCAAGCGCGTTGCGACCAGCAGCTAAGGTAAGCAAGCTGGAGGCTTGACGGGGGGAGGGGGGAAAGAAACTTTTTTTCTTTTACATGACTCTGGCGATCCAAGCTGAGTTGCCTGATTAGCGGGCAATTTAGCTGGGATGTCAGAGCTTGGCTGGTCAGAGCCATTTAAAAGAAAAAAAAGGCTCTGATGATCGCGGGGCTCAGCTGGAAATGGGGGCGGGAGCAGGGATTTTTGCTACCGGTTCTCCGAACTGCCTGCCGCCATTGCTACCTTCTCACCCGAGCCGGTCCGAACCTGGAGCATTTCACCCCTGCTTCCTTCCTACTCTTATTCCCCAACATTTGCTTTGGCTTTAGGGGGGGACAACTGACATATATTGGCGTCTGAATGTGATGACTTGATTCCCTGTGAAAGAATTTTGTCTCCTGCTTTTGTTATTTTTTTTTTAC
The DNA here is from genome assembly GCF_059756535.1 of Pantherophis guttatus. Taxonomy (NCBI): domain Eukaryota; kingdom Metazoa; phylum Chordata; class Lepidosauria; order Squamata; family Colubridae; genus Pantherophis; species Pantherophis guttatus. The sequence continues at coordinate 78,548,196 of NC_142070.1, read as the reverse complement.
AAATAACTCAAAGTGGCGAACATAGCCAACACAACTACCTCCTCTTATTTTTTCCCCCCACAACAACAACAATCCTGTGTTGGGTTGGCCTGAAAAAGAGTGACTTGTCCAAACTCCCCCAGCTGGCTTTCATGGCTAAAGCTGGACTTGAACTCAAGGTCTTGCTAGCTTAGATGTTAACGTCCCCACTCCCTGAGGATGTAGTCACAGAATCTGGCAACACAGATTCGTTCAAAACTATTTTTGAATGAATTCACTAATTATTAATTAAGGAATTATTAATTAATTCTCGAATATAGCTCGTCTGTCTGGAACCCGCACTGTATAACGGACATTAATACAATTGAACGCGTCCAGAGATATTTTATGAGAAGAGTCCTCCATTCATCTAACCGCAATAAAATCTCTTATGCCACCAGACTTGAAATTCTGGGCTTAGAAAACTTAGAACTACGCCGCCTTCGGTCTGACCTAAGCATAGTACATAAAATTATCTGCCACAACGTCCTACATGTCAATGACTACTTCAGCTTCAACCACAACAATACACGAGCACACAATAGACACAAACTCAAGGTAAACCGCTCCAAACTCGATTGCAGAAAATATGACTTCAGTAACAGAGTGGTCAATGCCTGGAATGCACTGCCTGACTCTGTAGTTTCTTCCCCAAACCCCCAAAACTTTAACCTTAGACTGTCTACTGTTGACCTCACCCCATTCCTAAGAGGTCGGTAAGGGGCGTGCATCAGTGCACGAGCGTGCCTACTGTCCCTGTCCTAATATTCTTTTTTACTTACTCTTTTCATGTATTCAAATTATGTTTATATTTTTACCTGTTATCTTATATATGCTTGACAAATAAACTTATGATAATGATTATGTATTCAATTCATGCTTATTCTTATATATATTATCTAATATGTACTCGACAAAATAAATAAACAAATAAAAAATAGAGTCTGCAATCCATTTTCTACAGAGGCCCACCATTCCATCCGAAAGCTTGCAAAATTCGGCGACTGCAACCCTACCAATAGTAGTTGGGTTGGTAGTACTCATCTTTTTGGTTTCCTGTCTGCATTGCCTAAAAGTCTTGCAAGACTGAAAGCACGTCTCCCCTCCGTTAAACTTGACTTTCTGGAGAACTGAGAAGGCTCTTTTCTGAAATGCTTTCTCCACTTCTCTTCCTTCTTTGGATTGAGATAAAATAACCTTATAGCCGGAAGAAATATCAACAACCTCAGATTTGCAGATGATGCCACTCTAATGGCAGAAAGTGAAGAGGAACTAAAGAGCCTTCTGATGACGGTGAAGGAAGGAGAGTGCAAAAGTTGGCTTGAAACTCAACATTAAGAAAATGAAGATCATGGCTCCCGGCCTTCTCAATTCCTGGCAAATAGATGGGGAAGAAATGGAGGTAGTGACAGATTTTATTTTTTCTGGGCTCCAGGAAAGATCACCGCAGATGGGGACTGCAGCCAAGAAATTAAAAGACGCTTGCTCCTGGGGAGGAAAGTTATGGCAAACCTAGACAGCATACTAAAAAGTAGAGACATCACCCTGCCAACAAAAGTACGTATAGTCAAGGCCATGGTTTTCTCAGTTGCAATGTCTTGCTGTAAAAGTTGGACCAAAGCTTATATGTCATATCCTGGACAGAAGGGAATGAACTGCCAATAATTTTTTCTGCCATCCTCACCACTCTCTGCACCGCCTTCCTGTCTGAAGCAGTAAGGCTTCCAATCCAGACTGAATTGCTATATGGTAGGATGTTTGTGGCTCCGTTACCTGAGCCTGGGTCATCGGCAGGAGAGGACTCCGAGAGTGAAGGAGAGGAGTTGGCAAGGCCTCCCTCTCTAGGACCCTCCTCTCTGGCAATGCCTTCGGTGTCCGCCAAAGGGCAAGAGATAGGGCCGGGGCCAAGCATGTCCACGCAGCCACAGATGGACAGTGATGAGGGTAATGAGTCTTGGCTGGATCCACGCCAGCGTCGCAGAGATAAGCACGCACAACAGAAGAAACGGCCTCCGGGGAGTTGTGGAAGGCTGTTTTTGCCCTCCCCAGGCTCTAAGAAAGCCTCTGGAGCCTGGGGAGGGCGAAAAACGGGCCTACCGGGCCTACCTGGCCATCGCGTGACAAAAGCGGGGGGAGTGCGCACACATGCGCAGGGTGCATTAAATTATGGGTAGGGGCACACGCATGCACGACCCCTCCCATACTCCCCACGCTTTTGGCACACGACGGCAAAAAGATTAGCCATCGCTGCCATAGACAATATTTGTACAGAAAATGAGAGTGGTAACATACAACCTCCCTTCCCCCCCAGGAAGCTCATGTGTCCTATTTCATAACTAAACCCCACTCATGTTTCATGAGTCCATCAATCAAGTCAGTTTAATTTCCTTCAGAAATGGAAATAGCATCATGCTCTCAACTCTGTTATGCTTCGGTCAGCAAAAAAAAAAAAAAAAACATCCAATGCAGATTAATTTTAGCTTGCATGATGTCATGGAATAAAGCTATTCAGATGCAAAAATCTACTCCAATATCTATAAAGGAAGGAAAAGCAATTAGTTTATTAGATGGGATCAAAACTTTACAGTATATAAAGCGATAGGAACAGGGTGATCGGTGGGAAAGCTACAGAGAAAACAGCTCCAGAAAGCACTGAAATCAGAATTCATTTGATCGTTGATGATGAAGGCTGATTAAATTGTTGGTGAATACACAGATACAGATTAACAGAGTTGGAAGGGATCTTGTAGGTCATCTAGTCCAACCCCCAACCCAAGCAGGAGACCCTACACCATTTCTGACAGATGGCAGTCCAGTCTCTTCTTGAAAGCCTCCGGTGATGAAGCTCCCACAACTTCTGAAGGCAACTTCTGTTCCATGGGTTGATTGTTCTCACTGTTGGAAAATTTCTCCTTATTTCCAGGTTGAATCTCTCCTTGGTCAGTTTCCATCCATTATTCCTTCTCTGGCCTTCAGGTGCTTTGTAAAATAGTTTCACCCCTTCCTCTCTGGGGCAGCCCCTCAAATATTGGAAGACTGCTATCCTGTCTCCCCTGGTCCTTCTCTTCACTAGACTAGCCATGCCCAGTTCCTGCAACCGTTCATCGTATGTTTTAGCCTCCAATCCCCTAATCATCTTGGTTGATCTTCTCTGCACTCTTTCTAGAGTCTCAACATCTTTTTTATAGTATGGTGACCAAATCTGGATGCAGTACTCTAGATGTGGCCTTACTAAAGCTTTATAGAGGGGTATTAGCACCTCACTTAATCTTGATTGTATCCCTCTGTTAATGCAATTTAGGATTGCATTGGCTTTTTTGGCTGCCGCTAATGTGAATAAAATAGGAATCATACAGGGTCAGTTACATGAACACTAAAGGACCCTCTCTTTTCACATTATTATAAGGGAGAAATGTGCTTGTTTAGAGATTAGATTAAAATTCAGCTAAATCCCATTATTGGTAATATATCTCCTGATGAAGCCTAGCTGCCACGGAAGGACAGCCATATGGAAAACATTTGAGGGGCCTCACTGTCAAAGACACAAGGACATGTATGTTACAAAGAGTTACTTATTACCTAAGGACAGCAATAAATCTCCCATATTAGTAATTACAGAACTAAGGAAGGTTGTCTAGCTAAAGATAATCTTATAAACTAGAAAATAATGGTTTAGTAATTAGGAAGTGTCAATTATCATATAACAAGTATATGTTAACCATATATGGAAAAATGCATGTGCTCACCCAACCCTTTGTCTTGGAAACATATATAAGCAGTTGTATAAAGAGCTTTCCGGGGTTCAGAATTTCAGGAACAAATCTGGCTCTGAACCTGCGCAATAAACTGTCTCTGGCTGACCCAGGACTGTTTTTCAGTCTTTCATTCCATAACACCGCTGCACACACAGCTGGCTCATATTTAATCACTTGTCCACTAAGATTCCAAGATCCCTCTCACAGTTCCTGCTATTAACCCTGGTTTAACCAAGTCTGTATGGGTACTTTGTTTTTTTCTTGCCTAAGGGTAAGACTTTACTTTTCTCTACACTGAATTTCATTCATTTGTTAGATAGGGCCCAGGGTTCAAATCTGTTAAAATCCATCTGGATCTTAAGCCTATTATCTAGGGCAGTGATGGCTAACCTTTTCAATGCCCCCTGCGCATGTGCGCGCGATCCCCCCAGGCTCCCCCCGCTTTTGGCACATGATGGCATGGTGGGCCCGGTAGGCCTGTTTTTTGCCCTCCCCGGGCTCCAGAGACTTTCTAGGAGCCTGGGGAGGGTGAAAACAGCCTTCCTCACCACACACACACCCGGAGGCCCTCTAGAGGCTGGAAAAGGCCCATTTGCCAACTTCCGGTGGGCCCGGAAGGCCCGAAAATCAGCTGGCGGAGCTGAGCTCGCATGCCCACTGATACGACTCCACATGCCACCTGTGGCACGCATGCCATAAGTTCGCCATCACGGATCTAGGGTGTTGGCTATTCCTGCCAGTTTAATATCATCCACAAATTTGGTACGTTCCCCTTCTATTCCCTCATTTAAGTAGTTGATGAAGATATTGAAGACTACTGGGCCCCACTGCTTACTTCCCCCCACAGAATTGAACGTCCTCAACTTACAGAATTTGTAATTTGGATGATATGACCATGGGGACGCTGCAACGGTCGTAAGTGTGAAAAACGGTCCTAACTTATTTATTTTTCAGTGCCGTTGTAACTTTGGTCACTAAATGAACTATTTAGACAGACTAAACAGTTGTCTAACAGATAAGACGACTTGTCTATTAGAGGGGAAATGTTTGTGGTGATACGTTAAGCAGAAAAATGGGAAATAGTGCTATCCATGAGGGATCCTTCCTCCTCTCTGGGCTTGGCTGTTTTCTTGCAAACGTTTCATTACCCAACAAGGTAACAACCTCAGTGCGCTGATATTATCTACTTTGGGTAATGAAAAGTAAAGAAAACCACCAAGCCCAGAGAGCACCGAGGTTCTCTTATTTCAACCTTGAGCTACAAATATCCTTCTTTATCAATGCTAGAGGCCTGTTAAGTATCCAAGGGGAAAAAAAACTTGATGAAAAGAGAGTTATAAAAGCAGCGAGAATGCCGTAATACGGTAAGAATGCGGAGGTTGATGGTGCAATTGAACAAGTGTTAAAATACAGCCTTTGTTTACTGATGGAGAGGCAACGTGACTCATTTAACATGCGTGTTGATGACCGCATCTGTATCCAGTGATTAGAGGAAGGCCGTTATTGTATTTTGATAGCAAGGGAAAGGCGATAAGCGTGATTGCAGAAAGAATGACAAATTAAATAATGTTCCTGAAAAGTGAGTTACAAGAATTATCATTGAAAGGATATAAGAAGTGGCAAGGAGCAAAATCTGGGGACATATTCCAGAAAAGGATTATGAAAAAAATACACGAATGTGAAAATAAAAAAAAAAATACAGTTTATCGCATGCTTGTTAATTCAGAGAAAGAGTGGGACAAGATGAATAGATTCAAGCGATGTACCTATAATTTGAAGGGTGGTTCCTAAACGACCAGTCCTCGCAGTTACGACTGGGGCAGCATCCTCATGGTCATGTGATCAGAAGTTGGCACTTGGAAACTGGCATGAATTAACGACGGTTGTAAGCCAGAGGTGGTATTCAGCCGGTTCAGACCGGTTCGGATGAATCGGTAGCGCCGATAATCAGTTGGCCCCGCCCACCTGCCCCTGCTCTATCCTGTCCTTTATTTCCTGCTTTGTAGCTCCTCAATCGCGCGGCGCAGCTGATTCCCCCTCCCCCGCTGTTCTACTAACCGTTGCTGACTTGGAAGGTAAGCAGCTGAGCTTTTAAATGCTCCATTTTCAACGCTGCGTGCAAATGCCTTAGGCGAAGCGCGCACTCACCGAACCAGTTGTTAAACCGGCAGCAGGCCACCATGGTCGTAAGCATTCTCGAGTCACGTGTGCCATTTGTGACCTTCGCTGCCAGCCTCTGACCAGCTAAGGCCATTGAGGAAGCCTGATGTCAGGTTTCGAGGTCGTCTCAAATAAATTGCATTTCAAACAAAGTCTTTGAAGAAAAACTCCTATTTATTAAGCACGACATTCTAATCCGACTCCATAGAAACCAACACTGACTTCCAGACACAAAACCCTCCCTTTCCGTTCCCCACTCCCTTGCACTCATTGGCCATCTTCCAAGTCATTCTACCCCTAATCTACTGCTCCAGCTCAAAGGAATTTTCCCCCTCCCATCCCATCTCCTAGGGGATATTATCTCCAGGGAAAATAAGTAGGTGAAAAGTCAAACGTCCCTTTCCAGATGCCTCCGCCTCTCCTTCTTATGTCAGCACTAGAGTAAATGCAGCTTGAAGTGCTGACACTTGATTCATTTAATGACCTCGTGATCCACTTAACAGCTTCATTGAACAAGGGTGTCCAAAAAGATGGCCATAAAATCAATTGCAACTCATTTAACTGCCTTGCTTAGCGACATAAATTCTGGTCTGAAGGATGCTCATAAATCAAGGACTACCTCTACACTTGGTTTTGCAATGCATTCTTCCTTCAGCAACACCAATTCTTGTGCAAATATTAGTACCGGCCTACAGGCCTAGATATTTTGGGGTGCTCTCCCATCTTAGGGGAGAGCTAGGACGGGAGAGGGAAATCCCACCTATTTTCTGACCCTACACAATGTCAACTCCTCCTTTTGCTGACACACAGTGGATCGCCAGTACGCTAAATTTACAAAGTCTTGCAACCATATGAGAATCGCAATGCATTAACTCCAAAGCTATAACCCCGTGATGGCAAACCTATCGCAAACTAGAGACTCCTAGAAGGGCTCCGGAGGCTGGGGACAGCAAAAAACATCACTTCCTGTCCAACCAGGTGTTGGGAAATGGGCCGTTTCAGGCCTCCAGAGCAGAGGTGAGTTTCAGCAGGTTCTGACCAGTTCTGGAGAACCAGTAGCGGAAATTTTGAGTAGTTCAGAGAACCAGTAGTAAAAATTCTGACTGGCCCCGCCCCCATCTATTCTCTGCCTCCCAAGTCCCAGCTGATCGGGAGGAAATGGGAATTTTGCAGTAACGTTCCCCTGGATTAGGAACGGAATGGAGATTTTACAGTATCCTTCCCCTGGAGTGGGGTGGGAATGGAGATTTTACAGTATCCTTCCCCTGCCACTCCCACCAAGCCACTCCCACCAAGCCATGCCACACCCACCAAGCCATGCCCACAGAGTCGGTAGTAAAAAGTTTTGAAACCCACCACTGCTCCAGAGGGCCTCTGAGGGGGTGGGGAAGGCTGTTTTTGCCCTCCCCAGATGCATAGAGAGGATCTGGAACCAAGTGAGAAAGGAAAACGGGCCTACCGGGCCATCGCGTGCCAGGAGCGGCGTGGAGGAGAGGGGATTGCACGCGCATGCGCAGGGCAGGGCACATAGAATTATGGGTGTGGGCACACGCACGCGTGAACCTCTCCCACCCCCCCTCCTGACAAGCGATGGCAAAAAGGTTAGCTATCACTGCTATAACCAATATTTTTAAATATACACCACCGACACAGTGTCCCACATGCTTGCAGCTATTTTTATAAAAGCCAATGAAACAACTTTCTGGCTCCTGGCGAGAACTGAAAGAAATACTTCAGACATAGATTGCAACTGGAAACCCTTGCAAGCTTCGGCCCTGTTTATGTTGGCAGAAGACAGCTGAAAGCAATTCACATCAGCAGAGAATTAAAAAAATGATGAATAGAGCTATGGTAGACCTCCGTTGCGTTTTTAATTGAGGTGTCCAACCTCTGCCGGCGATCCTATACCCAGCCCACTTCCCGTTGCTTGCTTCACCTAGAGCTATAAAGGCTGCGTTCTTTTCAAAGTCCAATTCTGTGCATGTATTCAAAGCAAAATGTTTTAAAAAAACGAAAACGGGGAAAAAAAACCAGTTGAAAAGTATAAGATGAAAACGAGGTGCCTAACAAAGGAATCCTGATCTCAATCAAGTTTGAAGAAGATACCAGACGGTGCAAAGGGACCTATGAACATTTTCAAATGAAAATACAAGCAGTGTTGACTTGAAAATACAACTTTTCATCCACAGTAAAAATCACAACAAGGTCATCCAATCACATCTTCCGGTGTTCTTGGGAAGGACAGATACAGAAGCTCAAAGACTTTGGCCGCCAAATGAGGACCCCTTGGAGAAGACCCTGATATTGGGAAAGATGGAAGGCCAAAGGAGAAGGGGACTGGCAGAGGAAGAGATAGAACCACGATGGTGAACCTATGGCACGTGTGCCACAGTTGGCACATGGAACCATGTCAGCTGGCACACCGGCTCAGCTCTCAGCCTCTCTAGGAGACTCTGGAGGCTGGGGACAGCAAAAAAGTCACTTCCTGTCTAACCGAAAGTTGGAAAACGGGCCCTTTCGGGCTTCCGGAGGACCTCTGAGGGGGTGGGGAAGGCTGTTTTCACCCTCCCCAGATGCATAGAGAGGATCTGGAGCCAGGTGAGAAAGAAAAACGGGTCTACTGGGCCATCACATGCCAGGAGCAGGGGTCGCGTGCACATGCGTGGGATGGGGCACAGAATTATGGGTGTGGGCACACATGCACGTGAACCTCCCCCGCCCCCCCCCTTCCTGGCACGTGATGGCAAAAAGGTTAGCCATCACTGAGATAGAATAACAGAGTTGGAAGGGACATTGAAGGTCTTCTAGTTCAACCCCCTGCTTAGGCAGGATAACAAATGATTATCCAATCTCTTCTTAAAAACTTCCAGTATTGGAGCATTCACAACTCCTGGAGGCAAGTTGTTCCACTGATTAATTGTTCTAACTGTCAGGAAATTTCTCCTTAGTTCTAAGTTGCTTCTCTCCTTGATTAGTTTCCACCCATTGCTTCTTGTCCTACCCTCTTTGGAGAATAGCTTGACTCCCTCTTCTTTGTGGCAGCCCCTGAGATATCGGAAGACTACTATCATGTCTCCCCTAATCCTTCTTTTCATCAAACCAGACCAGGGGTCAGCAACCTTAAACACTCAAAGAGCCACAAAGGTCCTAACCAGAAGCCCCCCATTCAATTCTGGAGCCGACCGGAAGTCCGGTTCCCCCATCATAGAGTCTCCTCCTAGTGTGGCGTCCTTTTTCCTCTACCTGTCCTAACCGAAAGCCCTATCAATTGTGGAGCCGACCGGCGATAGGGAGCCGCAGCAGAAGGATGAAAGAGCCACATACGGCTCCAGAGCCACAGGTTGCTGACTGCTGGTGTAATTCAACATACTACCGGGTTTCCCCAAAAATAAGACCCTGTCTTATATTTTATTGAACCCTGAAATAAGCATTATGGCCTTATTGCCATGCGCTCAAAAGCCCAATTGGGCTTATTATCAGGGGATGTCTTATTTTGGGGGAAACAGGGTATCTGTCTATGTCTATATCATCTATCTGTCTGTCTGTCTATCATCTATCTATCTATCTATCTATCTATCTATCTATCTATCTATCATCTATCTATCTATCTATCTATCTATCTATCTATCTATCTATCCTGTCTCTATTTATATCTATCTATCTATCTATCTATCTATCTATCTATCTATCTATCTATCTATCTATCTATCTATCTATCTACCTATCTACCTATCCATCCATCTATCTATCCATCTTACTATTTATCTATCATCTGTATGTACCGTGTTTCCCCGAAAATAAGACCCTGTCTTATATTTTTTTGAACTCTGAAATAAGCACTCGGCCTTATTGCCATGCGCTCAAAAGCCCGATTGGGCTTATTATTAGGGGAGGTCTTATTTTGGGGGAAACGATATGAGCAAAGTGGATCGCCCAATTCTTCTCTATGAGAGAGCTCCACTGTGTGGCTGCAACGAGAAATTACTATAAGTAGAAGGAATACAAGAATGTGGGAGGCAGGATGTTGACAGATAAAACTTGGTGAAGAGGAAGAGAGTTTGCTGAGCTGCTCCTTGTTCTTGCAGATACTCCTGGATTACTAAAGTATACGAAATATACAGCATCTATCGTTGTGGATTGTTGTTTAAAACAATCGTAAAGATTTGCTTCGACGCATTCAGCTTTTTAAAAACGATTTGTTGAAAAGTTCAGGACTCGGTCAGCCACGTTGATGCCCTCCATTCCTGCTATTTCCTGTTTTAAATTCTTGCAAACTGTGGATGCAGCAAACGGCCCACGGAATTGTCTTTTTCGGGAGAAAAACCCTCGGATGCAACTCGTGGTGGATTGCAGAAACATCTCTTGTGCAAGATTGGGTAAAAAAACAAAATAAAATAAAAAAAACCCCGAGCAGAGTCTGGTTTGCAGGGCGGATCAATAGAAAACCGGAGGGAAATTTTGCAGGGAAAGAAAATGGGTGAATTTTTTAGAATGGTCTCTAATTCGGCAACGGTAAGGGTAGTCCTTGTCTTACGACCACAATTGAGCCCAACATTACTGTTGTTAACTGAGTTTTGCCCATTTTACCACCTTTCTTGCTTAATGGTTGTTAAGGGAATCACTTCAGGTTGATCAGTTAGTAACCCAGTTGGTTGAGTGAATCTGGCTTCCACACTGACTTTGACAAGTGGTTGTCCTGCACCCCACTCCATTCTAGCACTGATGATGTTACCTAGTTGGGAAATGAGATGTCTGCCAGAACACAACCAAGCTCAGAGAGCACTAAGGATCCCAGTTTTCTTCCTCCTCCTCCTCTTCCTCCTCCTCTTCCTCTCCACAAATCCCACTCCATTCTAGCACTGAGGTTGTTACTAGCTGGGAAATGAGATGCCTGCCAAAAACATCCAAGCTCAGAGAGCACCAAGGACCCCAGTCTTCCTCCTCCTCCTCCTCCTCCTCCTCCTCCTCCTCCTCCTCCTCCTCCTCCTCCTCTCCATAAATCCCACTCCATTCTAGCACTGATGTTGTTACTAGCTGGGAAATGAGATGTCTGCCAGAAAACATCCAAGCTCAGAGAACACCAAGGACCCCAGTCTTCCTCCTCCTCCTCCTCCTCCTCCTCCTCCTCCTCCTCCTCCTCCTCCTCCTCCACCTCCTCCTCTCCACAAATCCCACTCCATTCTAGCACTGATGATATTACCTAGCTGGGAAATAAGATGTATGCCAGAAAACATCCAAGCTCAGACATCACCAAGGACCCCCGTCTTCCTCTTCCTCCTCCTCTCCCCCCCCACTCCCACAAATCCCACTCCATTCTAGCACTGATGATGTTACCTAAGAAATGAGATGCCTATCAAAAACCAACCAAAACAGCTCAAAGCAATGAATGCATGCATGCATATATTTTTTTTTTAAATTTCTGAAGCCTGCAGAGATTTGTTGTGTTCAATCCACTTCCACAAATTTTACTTTATTTTAGAATTTTATCATTCTAGACGGTCCATCTTATGGTTCCGAATTCGGGTTGTTTTCTTTCCTTCACAGGCCTCTCCTTAAAGAGAGCGAAACTTCGCTCGACGGGCTTCAGAAAGACGACGACACAGTACGTAAGACTGTGTTGTGTTGTGGGTTGTTTGTTTAAAAAGGAATCTCTTTCTCTATTAATAGGACGTAGGAGAAGCTCAGATCATATTTTAGGTTCACGCCACAGTCCTGGGGGATTAGGTGTAGTTTTTGAAGCGTTCGAGCTGTCAGTCTGCAGAAATCTCGTGGGCGGCTGTTTTTCCTGGGTCTAAAATCCTCCAAAATATTAAATATAACTCCGCAACTCTATTTGAGCGTGTGAAGAGAACGAAAAAAGAGAAGGATAACAGGAAACATTTTGCTTATTGCCAGCTGTGTAGAAAGCGGCAAAACAGATCAGTTCAGATAGAACATAGAATAACAGGGTTGGAAGGGACCTTGGAGGTCTTCTAGTCCAACCCCCTGCTCAAACAGGAGACCCTGCATCTTTCCAGAGAAATGGCTGTTCAGTCTCTTCTTTAAAAACTCCCTTCCAACCCTATTATTCTATGTTGTGTGAGAGAAAAGTTATTTCTCAATTGCTGTGCTTATTAATGGCTTTTGGAATGGACAAGTGGGTGAGCCAATCAGAAGGCAGCTGATGGGTTTGAATTTCCAGGGCTTTTATGTTCCCTCCCCTAACTGTCACAGTTGACAGTATAAAAGGAGATTCTTGACAGAAAATCGGGCTCTTCTGTTAGAAAACTGTGGGCAGTTTTGAAGTCAGTTAGAAGGGCAGTTCTGATGCAGTTCTGATGGTTTACAATACTATTTCTTCTGAGAAAGAATAGCCAGAACTAACATCGCTTAGAGCGAATATATATAAAATAGAATTAGAAGATCAAGGCATATACGAAATCCCATGTGCTTCCTGCCCCTCAATATATATTCGACAGACCAACAGAAGAATGAGTGTGCGCATCGAGGAACATAAAAATTCAGTACAAAAGAAAGAACACACATCATCATTAGTACAACACATAAATGCCACAGGACATAATATTAATTTTAATAACACAAAAACAGTTGCAAAAATAGAACATCTCAATGGCAGAATAATCAGAGAGGCCATTGAAATAGAGAAAAGACCATATTGTATGAATAAACGTGATGACACCTCCCGTCTGCCTACTATTTGGAAACCTGCTCTCATAGACAGACGAATCTTAACACAAAATCTAAACCATAGATCAAAGATTCATCATAATGCCTGTGTTGCCACCATTTCCAGCATAACTTATCCATTAACCCACAACCAAGCATCAGCACTTCCACCCAATCAAAATACAGTTACGTCATCAGCCAATCAGAATACAACAACACTGTTGACCAATCAGAATACACCTTTGCCTCTTTTCATAGAAAAACGTCAGTTACGTTCACACAGTTTGCCCATAAGCACCAAACTGAGAACTTCAGCCAGAAGATGACGAATGTGATTTCGTCGAAACGTCGCTACTACCCTTTTAAGGATATGTTTACAATTACACGGGAAGAAACCCGAGATATTAACTGTACACACATATATACCCATGAAAACTTACATATATATATGTATTCGCATCTCAGATATTCCTGAGATGCGAATACCAACATTTTCAACCAACATTGAAAAAGACACATTGTACCTTTACAGGGGGAATATCTGAGAAGTGGGTGTGGCTCACTGACGACGCCTTAAAAGGCAGAAATAGCTATCTGAGTCTCCCAGAGAGCAACACAGAGTTGCAGTTTGTCAACAGAAAAAAAAAAAAAAAGCCCAGAAGCTTGTGAATGAGATTTCACAGAACCAGGGCTGCAGAACAACCTAGTTTACGTAGGTAAAACCTGGCTAGAAAGAATATGCACATAAAAGCCTACGAAAAAGAAAAAGACATATGTGTGTGTGTGTGTGTGTGTGTGTGTGTGTGTGTGTGTTTGGTTATTTGGGTTTTCTCCCGCGTAAAATTGGAAGTGTCTTGGCGACGTTTCGACGAAGTCTCATTCATCATCTTCAGGCTGTTGTTTTCGGCTTCATGCTTCTAGGAGCAATGTGTGATTGCAGCTGTTTCTTCCTTTTAACTGCCAGAGGGGGTGTGAACTGTTTGGGTGGGAGCTTGGCTGTGTTCTGATTGGGTGGAGGTGTGTTCTGATTGGTTGGGGGCTTGGCTGTGCTCTGATTGGATGGGGGTGTGTTCTGTTTGGGTGGGGGCTTGGTTGTGCTCGGGTTAGTCCGAGTTGCCTACAAGAATCCAAAGAATAAATAATCGTAATCTTACTAGGGTTGGCAGAAAGCCCAGAAGCAATTTGAGGAGAACTAAGATCAAGACGTGAAGGAGAGTGAATGAAGTTGTTCTCTGCAAATTGCCTCAGTCGTCATCCTTCCTTAAATAGGCTAAGGTAGTGGCCAAATAGCCCCAAGCCTTACTCTAAAGGAGACCTCCTCTTGAGGAGCCACTCCTGCCTTTTGGCAGCTCTGCATGCCCGTGCATTGAGAAGAGGCTCCTCCTCTTCCTCCTCTTCACCTAAGGGAGCTTCTGGAGGTTCTGAAGGCCCTGGCTGAATCCCCGCCTCTGGCACCACATCTTCTCCAGCCTCCCCATTGTCCGACTCAAGTGCCAGCTGCACAGGCTGCTGGCGCAGCACCACACCAGCCTCCTCGCTGTCGGAATCATCTACTAGCTGCACAGGCCGCTGACGGGCCATAACAGCTCTGGACTCTGATATTTGGGATATTGTGAAAAGCAAAGCACAAACAAAAATACCCTAAAATTTCCACGAAAGAAAATTGTCTCCTGCTACTCTGAAAAGAACTAAAATACCAATTTTGGTAGTCAATAGTAGCATACCAAGAAAAGTCATTGCCCATTTAAAATTAATTTATCAGTCATTTCCTTTCTATAGGAATTATAGCACTCATGTCTACCGGGAAGCCTTTCATTCAATTGCGAATATTAATTTGGAAAGCTGTGATACATTAACACGTTTACATGTTACACGCCTTCAGGATGTAGAGCAATTATCACAGTTCAGATCGCGAATCAGGAACAGATGTTACCTCTCAAATTACAGTATGGTACAGGAGAAAGTTACTTTTTTTAAAAAAACCTGTATCAGGTTACTAATTTAACTAATTTACTAATTTTAGATGCATTGTTCAACTTACCAAATGGAGATTCTATGGAGATTCTCAGTCATCCTGGTCATAATTGTCCCAAAAGGGCTTTTTTTTAAAGAGGCAACTGGACTTTCTGGTTTTTCTTTGAAGACATTTCGATTCTCATCCAAGAAGCTTCTTCAGCTTCTAAGAGCTGAAGAAGCTCAGTTCTTGAGAGCTTTCTCTCTCTCTGGGCACAATGAGAATACAGTATATCTGCCGAACAAAACTCCTCATTGGCGATAGGAAAGGCATCTGGCCAGTAAACACTCAGCTCCATTCAGTTGCCCAAACTCCACCCCGCAAGGGATTGTGCAGTCGTTAAAAGATGATGAAATACATACATAAATACCTGCACCACACAAACACACACACAGAGTCCTATACCAGGGTAAAGGTAGATGTTAGTTAAAGTGGGGATGCCACAATGTTGTAAGTATGAAAAGAAGTCGTAAGTCACTTTTTTCAGTCTCGTTGCTACTTTGAACCGTCACTAAATGAACTTCTGTAAGTCGAGGACTACCTGTACAGATGGAGAAGACCTTACAAAAATGACTGACTTAACTTTTCTTTGTCTTTTGGGGCACATCGTCTAAGTTAGGGGCACGTTTAAGATCAGTGGCTGGGGAATTCTGGAAGTTGGAAATCCACAAGTCTTAAAAGTTGCCCTAGTTTGCTAGATCCCATCGCAGGGGTGAAATCCAGCAGGTTCTGACAGGTTCGGGAGAACCGGTAGCGGAAATTTTGAGCAGTTCGGAGAACCGGTAGTAGAAATTTTGAGTAGTTTGGAGAACCGGCAAATACCACCTCTGGCTGGTCCCAGAGTGGGGTGGGAATGGAGATTTTGCAGTATCCTTCCCCTGCCATGCCCACCAAGCCATGCCCACCAAGCCACACCACGCCCACCAAGCCACGCCCATAGAACCGGTAGTAAAAAAAAAAATCAGATTTCATCACTGCTCCATCGCTCATCTCCTCTAGCTTTACTCCAACCCCAAAATACTCACTGACCTTGGTTTGATCGTCGGCTTTGAAAACGTAGCAGATACTCGGCTGATGTGGGGCGCCGTCTCTGATCAGGCAGGCGAAGTAACTAGGATCGTGGCTGTTGTGTATCAGTTTGTGGACATCTTGAGGCCGACACTCAAAGAGGCTGGAACAAATCAAAGGATCCCACTGCTGATTTTTCCCCGAGTCCGCTTCACACCGTATCCTGGCGGGTGAGACGTAGATCCGAATTCGGCTAGCATCAAGGTCTTCCTTCGGCGGCTGAATGCTGAGCTGTCGGATCTGGGCCACGATCCAAGGAAGCATGGGCATCGTGGTTAAAGAATGGACAGGCAAGGAACCGATCAGCTGAAGGCGGAAATCAACCGAACCATCATTGGAGGCCTCTGGATTTTTCACGCTGAATGACAAAGGTTCCATTTCTTAAAAAAACGGGAAAGGTGGTACCTCAACTCAATCGGTTGGCCAGTCTTGAAATTCTAAAACGGAAACAAAAAATTATTAGCAGCTGATGTAGTTACTCCTATCCGTTCCAAGCATCGCGCCAATAATGACACTAAACAGCCCTCCTTCAGTTTTTCATTTTGTTTATGCAATGCTATTTATGTTAATCCCCATAATCCAGGGGTAAAATTCAGCAGGTTCTGACAGGTTCTGGCAAACCGGCAGCAGAAATTTTGAGTAGTTCAGAGAACCGGCAAATACCACCTCTGGCTGGCCCCAGAGTGGAGTGGGAATGGAGATTTTGCAATATCCTTCCCCTGGAGTGGGGTAGGAATGGAGATTTTGCAGTATTCTTCCCCTGGAGTGGGGTGAGAATGGAGATTTTGCAGTATTTTTCTCCTGGAGTGGGGTGGGAATGGAAATTTTGCAGTATCCTTCCCCTGGAGTGGGGTGGGAACAGGGATTTTGCAATATCCTTCCTCCAGGAGTGGGGTAGGAATGGAGATTTTGCAGTATCCTTCCCCTGGAGTGGGGTGAGAACGGGGATTTTGCAATATCCTTCCCCCAGGAGTGGGGTAGGAATGGAGATTTTGCAGTATCTTTCCCCTGCAGTGGGGTAGAAATGGAGATTTTGCAGTATCCTTCCCCTACAGTGGGGTGGGAATGGAGATTTTGCAGTATCCTTCCCATGGAGTGGTGTGGGAATGGAGATTTTGCAGTATCCTTCCCGTGCCGCATCCACTAAGCCACGCCCACCATGCCACACCATGCCCGCCCAGCCACGCCCACAGAACTGGTAATAAAAAAAAACTGAATTCCACTGCTACCATAATCCCTTGCGGGGTGGAATCTGGGCAACTGAATGGAGCTGAGTTTTACTGGCCAGATGCCCTTCCTGTCACCAATGCAGAGTTTTGTTCGGCAGATATATTCTCAGCGTGGCCAGAGAGAGAAATATCTGCCTCTATCTAATTGCAGATTCTGAGGCGAGAGCTCACAACCTCTAGGCCACTGCACCACACTTTCGTAACTAAATTAAGTGACGGTCATTAAACGACGGTCACTAAATGAATCGCTGTAAGTTCAAGAACTACGTGTAGTTATAAGTTCAAAGAAAGCAGATCAAGGATTTATCTCCGGCAATGTTTTGAAAGAAGCCATTCCTGGGATCACACCGTCCTTCTGGAATTCTTTCTCTCATGCCGGCCATTGCAGGGGTCAGATTACTGGATGTCAAAGGGATCTTTTTTCTCAACAGATCCCTAGACAGGACAGGGAACATCACGCACAAATGCACAACTTTTGCACAGGGGTGTGGGTGTGTGCCCTCTTCGTTCAGGAACTTGTTGCTAGAACAGTTAATTTTTTTTTTTAAAAAAATGGATAAATTAATTAATTAATTATTTTTGTAAATAATTAATGCATTTAAATTTTTTATTTATTTTTTTTTTGCAATTAAAACCAGAATTGTTCTTATTAGGCATTCTCACGGGAAATTATGATAAGGAAACACAATGCTTAATATGACATATTATAACCGCTGCCAGAATAGTGTATGCGCAAAACTGGAAGAAGAAGAAGAATATTATACCATCAGTGGAAAGATGTGATAAGAAAAGTGCTAGGGTGCGTAGAGATGGATAAACTTACCAAAAAAATGAAAGATAAAGGAGAAACAGACTATTATCTGGTATGGAATGAATGATATAAATGGCTAGGGCAGGGGTCAGCGACCTGCAGCTCTGGAGCCACATGTGGCTCTTTTACCCCTCTGCTGCGGCTCCCTGTCACTCAAAATATCCGCCAATGTGCGACACCCGCCGGCACGTGATTTATTGAGCTTTTCACCCCCGGTAGGCCAACCATGGATAAATCCAAGAGAAGAAAAGTTTCAGAAGAAAACAGAACATTTAATTCAACTACGTATGCTAGTTTTGTGGCCACTCAAGAAATAGTCAGGCACGGGAAGAGTTTTGTGGTTCCCGGTGTTTTCTTTTCTGTGGGAAACGGGTCCAAATGGCTCTTTGAGTGTTTAAGGTTGCAGACCCCTGGCCTAGAGGAAAGGTGCAAAAGCTAAGAAAACAACAAAGAAAGAAGATCTAGGAGTTAGAAAATAGTAGTAAATCTGTACAAATATATATGACTTAAAATGTATGTTTATGAATTACTTTATAAATATGTTAACTACGTATAAAGGAGAAAGGAAGCACGTTTATAGACATATAGATGTAAGCGGATGTATACTGACGTGGAAATGTTGCAAAGAAGAAAATGGTTAAAAACTTTTAAAAACTGTTTAATAAAAAAAAACTTTTTTTTAAATTATTTTTTAAGAAATTCATTTTTTTAAATGCATTATTATTATTTTTTAAAATTCATTTAAAAAAAAAAATCAACCCAGGAAAGCTGTACCAGGGAAGAACCTCACAATAAAAACTCTACTGAAGTCTCTTTCAAAGTGTGGTTTGCGATGTCACGAAGAGCCTTGGTGGCACAGTTGACTAAGTGCTGTTAAAGTAGCACCAGCTGCCTGCAATTACTGCGAGTTCGAATCTCACCAGGCTCAAGGTTGACTCAGCCTTCCATCCTTTCGAGGTAGGTAAAATGAGGACCCGGATTGTGGGGGGCAATAAGCTGAACTTTGTATAAAATAGAACACCACTTAGGAGGGGGACCGAAAGCCCTACTAAGCAGGTATATACAAAAGTATGACGGCTATTGCTTAACGCATTGTAAGCCGCCCTGAGTCTCCAGAGAAGGACGGCATATAAATCGAACCAATAAATAAATAAATAAAATGTTCATTGATTACGAAAGGGTGACCTTTCTACCCAAAAAACGAAAGGAAAAGTTTCTCCTCCATTTCCAAAAAAGAAAAAAGAAAAGAAAACCCCACCAAAAAGTTGTTTGTTTTTTTAAATTAAACATAAAAAAATTCAATGTAGACAGTGTGTTGTCTGGGTACAGCTGATTTTGAGAAATACAATCATATGAAATGAAAATGAAATTAAAAAAAAACTTTTCGAGCTTCAAACAACTCAACTGCATCTCTTTCCCAAGAAGTTATGAATGCTCCAACACTGGAAGTTTTTCAGAAGATGTTGGATAGCCATTTGTCTGAAGTGGTGTAGGGTTTCCTGCCTAAGCAGGGGGCTGGACTAGAAGACCTCTAAGGTCCCTTCCAACTCTGTTTCTATTCTATTCTACTCTACTCTACTCTACTCTACTCTACTCTACTCTACTCTACTCTACTCTACTCTACTCTACTCTATTCTATTCTATTCTATTCTATTCTATTCTTCTACTCCGTTCCATTCCGTTCCATTCCGTTCCATTCCATTATTCTCTTCTCTTCTCTTCTCTTCTCTTCTCTTCTCTTCTCTTCTCTTCTCTTCTCTTCTCTTCAAGCAGGTCTTGAGAAAACTTTTTCAGGGTGCGGGCTAAATCACACGTGCAAAGAATCCTCAACGCTTTGCAAAAAAAAAAAGAAAAAAAAAAAGCTCAAAGCGAGAAAAAATTAATGCGTTTATTATGCCTTTATTAACTTCTCCCAACTGAAATGTCCATTCTCCGTCTTCAAGGCAAGGAAGACTCCAAGAAGAAGGCCTTTAGGGACACCCAACCGAAGGGTTTAATAATAATAATAATAATAATAATAATAATAATAATAATAATAATAATAATAATAGAGTGGAGTGGAGTGGAGTGGAGTGGAATGGAATAGAATAGAATAGAATAGAATAGAATAGAATAGAATGGAATGGAATGGAATGGAATGGAATGGAATGGAATGGAATAGAATAGAATAGAATAGAATAGAATAGAATAGAATAGAATAGAATAGACTATTGGAATGGAGTGGAGTGGAGTGGAGTGGAGTAGAATAGAATAGAATAGAATAGAATAGAATAGAATAGAATAGAATGGAATGGAATGGAATGGAATGGAATGGAATGGAATGGAATAGAATAGAATAGAATAGAATAGAATAGACTATTGGAATGGAGTGGAGTGGAGTGGAGTGGAGTGGAGTGGAGTGGAATAGAATAGAATAGAATAGAATAGAATAGAATAGAATAGAATAGAATAGAATGGAATGGAATGGAATGGAATGGAATGGAATGGAATGGAATGGAATAGAATAGAATAGAATAGAATAGAATAGAATAGAATAGAATAGAATAGAATAGAATAGAATAGACTATTGGAATGGAGTGGAGTGGAGTGGAGTGGAGTGGAGTGGAGTGGAGTGGAGTGGAATAGAATAGAATAGAATAGAATAGAATAGAATAGAATAGAATAGAATAGAATAGAATAGAATAGAATAGAATAGAATAGAATATTGGAATGGAGTGGAGTGGAGTGGAGTGGAGTGGAGTGGAGTGGAATGGAATGGAATGGAATAGAATAGAATAGAATAGAATAGAATAGAATAGAATAGAATAGAATAGAATAGAATAGAATAGAATATTGGAATGGAGTGGAGTGGAGTGGAGTGGAGTGGAGTGGAGTGGAGTAGAATAGAATAGAATAGAATAGAATAGAATAGAATAGAATAGAATAGACTATTGGAATGGAGTGGAGTGGAGTGGAGTGGAATAGAATAGAATAGAATAGAATAGAATAGAATAGAATAGAATAGAATAGAATAGAATAGAATATTGGAGTGGAGTGGAGTGGAGTGGAGTGGAGTAGAATAGAATACTTCTATATGTATTTGTATTTATTATGGCTGTTCACCGCCCTGAGTCCTTCGGGAGTAGGGCGGTATACAAATATGAAAAATAAATAAATAAAATAAATAGAATAGAATAGAATTAGAATAGAATAGAATAGAATAGAATAGACTATTGGAATGGAGTGGAGTGGAGTGGAGTGGAGTGGAGTAGAGTAGAGTAGAGTAGAGTAGAGTAGAGTAGAGTAGAGTAGAGTAGAGTAGAGTAGAGTAGAGTAGAGTAGAGTAGAGTAGAGTAGAGTAGAGTAGAGTAGAATAGAATATTGGAGTGGAGTGGAGTGGAGTGGAGTGGAGTGGAGTGGAGTGGAGTGGAGTGGAGTGGAGTAGAGTAGAGTAGAGTAGAGTAGAGTAGAGTAGAGTAGAGTAGAGTAGAGTAGAGTAGAGTAGAATAGAATAGAATAGAATAGAATAGAATAGAATAGAATAGAATAGAATAGAATAGAATAGAATATTGGAGTGGAGTGGAGTGGAGTGGAGTGGAGTGGAGTGGAGTGGAGTGGAGTAGAGTAGAGTAGAGTAGAGTAGAGTAGAGTAGAGTAGAGTAGAGTAGAGTAGAGTAGAGTAGAGTAGAGTAGAGTAGAGTAGAGTAGAGTAGAACAGAACAGAACAGAACAGAACAGAACAGAACAGAATTCTTTATTGCCCAAGTGTGATTGGACCCACAAGGAATTTGTCTTTGGTGCATCCGCTCTCAGTGCACATAAAAGAAAAGCTACCTTCCTCGAGAATCATAACAACAAATAACAACAAATAACAACCCCAAAAAGCCCCTTTGAAGCAGCCCAACTTTTCCAAGCTGGCCAAGACAGCACCGTAACTTGCTCCCCGGTATTTCTCCTAGTTAGTAGAAGTCCCACTTTCACTTTTCTGACTTTCTCTAACTTTCTTTTTCTCTCCGCTCTTCCCTTCCAGACGAGACACCGGGGCTGCTCCTTGCAAACTGGGACGGACACAGCCTCAACTTTAAGGGGACGGGAGAGAGGGGGAGGATTTGCACCCGTGGGTCCCCCCTTCCCCCCCCACCTTTGCTAAAAAAGCCAAGCCTAGCGACCCTTACCCCAATTCTCCCCGGGGTTCGCGTGAAGCCGCTTGCAAAGGAGGAGGAGGAGGAGGAGGAAGGCAGAAGTCCGTCTCGACGGCTGGTTGCAAATAGAGGCGAAGGGAAAGTCGCCTTAGAGCCCTCCGCCCTCTAGCCTTTGAGGTTAGAGACCCCGTTTAAGGACCGAGCGCCCTCCCGGGACATCGCCTGGGCCGGGAAGGGGGGAATCCCGCACCGCCTTACCTGCTCTGGCTTGCCGGCTCCTCTGCCTTCCTTCCTTCCTTCCTCCCCTCCTGGGGGAGGAGCCCAAAGGCTAGGGGAGGGGCAAGGCATGAGCTCGCTTGGAGGGGGGTGGGTGGGAGAGGGAGGGGTTAAAAATAGAAAGGGTCCGGAGCGCTTGGGCAGGGAGGGGAGGGCAGGGCAGGGGGTGGGTCCCCCCCGGCTGGTTTGTGAGCTTGGTGCTTTCCTGGCAGACGTTTGGTGACCCAGCTTGGTTACATCATCAGCGATAGAAGGGATAACAGCAACAGGGTTGGAAGGGACCTTGGAGGTCATCTAGTCCAACCCGCTGCTCACCCAGGAGGAGGAGGAGGAGGAGGAGGAGGAGGGGGAAGAAGAAGAAGAAGAAGAAGAGGAGGAGGAGGAGGAGGAGGAGGAGGGGGAAGAAGAAGAAGAAGAGGAGGAGGAGGAGGAGGAGGAGGAGGAGGAGGAGGAGGAGGAGGAAGAAGAAGAAGAAGAAGAAGAAGAAGAAGAAGAAGAGGAGGATGAGGAGGAGGATGAGGAGGAGGAGGGGGAAGAAGAAGAAGAAGAAGAAGAGGAGGAGGAGGAGGAGGAGGGGGAAGAAGAAGAAGAAGAAGAAGAGGAGGAGGAGGAGGAGGAGGAGGAGGAAGAAGAAGAAGAAGAAGAAGAAGAGGAGGAGGAGGAGGAGGAGGAGGAGGAGGAGGAGGAAGAAGAAGAAGAAGAAGAAGAAGAAGAAGAAGAAGAAGAAGAAGAAGAAGAAGAAGAAGAAGAAGAGGAGGAGGAGGAGGAGGAGGAGGAGGAGGAGGAGGAGGAGGAGGAGGAGGAGGAGGAGGAGGTGTCCCTGGTGCTCTCTGAGCTTGGTAATTTTCTTGCAGACATTTTATTACCTAGCTTGGTTACATCATCAGTGATAGAAGGGATAACAGCAACTGAGTTGGAAGGAACCTTGGAGGTCATCTAGTCCAACCCCCTGCTCACACAGGAGGAGGAGGAGGAGGAGGAGGAAGAAGGAGGAGGAGGAGGGGGAGGAGGAGGAGGAGGGGGAGGGGGAGGGGGAGGGGGAGGTGGTGTCCCTGGTGCTCTCTGAGCTTGGTAATTTCCTTGCAGACATTTTATTACCTAGCTAGGGAACATCATCAGTGATAGAAGGGTTAACAGCAACTGAGTTGGAAGGAACCTTAGAGGTCATCTAGTCCAACCCCCTGCTCACCCAGGAGGAGGAGGAGGAGGAGGAGGAGGAGGAGGAGGAGGAGGAGGAGGAAGAAGAAGAAGAAGAAGAAGAAGAAGAAGAGGAAGAAGAGGAAGAAGAAGAAGAAGAAGAAGAAGAAGAAGAAGAAGAAGAAGAAGAAGAAGAAGAAGAAGAAGAAGAAGATGATGATGAAGGGGGAGGAGGAGGAGAAGGAGGAGGAGGAGGTGGTGTCCCTGGTGCTCTCTGAGCTTGGTAATTTCCTTGCAGACATTTTATTACCTAGCTAGGGAACATCATCAGTGATAGAAGGGTTAACAGCAACTGAGTTGGAAGGAACCTTAGAGGTCATCTAGTCCAACCCCCTGCTCACCCAGGAGGAGGAGGAGGAGGAGGAGGAGGAGGAGGAGGAGGAGGAGGAGGAGGAGGAGGAAGAAGAAGAAGAAGAAGAAGAAGAAGAAGAAGAAGAAGAAGAAGAAGAAGAAGAAGAAGAAGAAGAAGAAGAAGAAGAAGAAGATGATGATGATGATGATGAAGGGGGAGGAGGAGGAGAAGGAGGAGGAGGAGGAGGAGTCCCTGGTGCTCTCTGAGCTTGGTGATTTCCTTGCAGACATTTTATTACCGAGCTAGGGAACATCATCAGTGCTAGAAGGGAGGGTGGGTGGGTTTGTGGACAGGAGGAGGAGGAATTACTCAGCCGGCTTTCCGGCCTAAGGCAGGACTAGAATTCAGAGCTTCCTGTTTTCTAGCCGAGTGCTCTAACCACTAGAACAACCTGGCTCTCATCCAGGAAGGAACCTGGGGCGATCCTAAAGTGAAAAAGGAGTAGGGTAGAAGCAGCATCTCCAAACCGAGCTGAACTCCTGGAAACATTTAGCGCCTGTTTTCTCTTTCTCGGCGAAGATAGGAAGTGGTTTCCCCTGCACTGCTGGTGATTTGTTTTGTCTTAGCTTTGACTTCCTGGGGGCCACAACTGAAGGACTAACCAGGCCCAATTTTGCAGTTTTTATTTTTGTATCTCTCTATCTCTATCTCTATCTCTATCTCTATCTCTATCTCTATCTCTATCTCTATCTCTATCTCTATCTATCTCTATCTCTCTATCTTTATATCTCTATCTCTATCTCTATTTCTCTATTTCTCTATTTCTCTATTTCTCTATTTCTCTCTATATCTCTATCTCTATCTCTATCTCTATCTCTATCTCTATCTCTATCTCTATCTCTATCTCTATCTCTATCTCTATCTATCTCTATCTCTCTATCTTTATATCTCTATCTCTATCTCTATTTCTCTATTTCTCTATTTCTCTATTTCTCTATTTCTCTCTATATCTCTATCTCTATCTCTATCTCTAACTATCTCTATCTATCTCTCTATCTCTATCTCTATCTCTATTTCTCTATTTCTCTCTATCTCTATATCTATCTCTCTATCTCTCTATCTTTATATCTCTATCTCTATCTCTTTCTCTCTATCTCTATCTGTATCTCTAACTCTATCTCTATCTCTATCTCTATCTATCTCTCTATCTCTCTATCTCTATCTCTCTATCTTTATATCTCTATCTCTATTTCTCTCTTTCTCTTTCTCTCTATATCTATCTATCTATCTATCTATCTATCTATCTATCTATCTATCTATCTATCTATCTATCTATCTATCTATCTATCTACCTACCTACCTACCTACCTACCAGTGGTGGGTTTCAAAAGTTTTCACTACCGGTTCAGTGGGCGTAGCTAGGGGAGGGCATGTGACTGAGTGGGCGTCACTTATACCCACTCAGTCACATGACTCCCACCTAGTCACGCCCACAAGAAAAGGTAGGATTTTTTTTTGAATTTCCACCTATCTATCCCTGCCCTCCCATCGCCACTCGCCCCTGTTTTCCCTCCTTTAGCGGCCCCGGTCCTAACCCCGGCCCCTCCCCCACCACCGCTTCTTTGTTCGGGCTGCATACCTTCCGCGGCGGCTCGTCCAGAGTCCGGAAGGCAAGCTGACTGGAGTTTTCGGCGCCTCCCCAGCCAGCCGCTGCTGCTGGAAAGCGGCTGGCGAAAAAACTTCCGCAGGCCGCCAGAAAGTACCAGCGGAAAAAGCTGCTGCCGTCGCCGCCATGTTCTTCGCGCATGCACATCCCGTTGGACTTGCAAGGCAATGGGATGCGCGTGTGCGAAGAACATGGCGGCGACGAACATGGCGGCCAGGGCAAACGAGCGGCAACCAGAGGACCGGTTCGGCGGCATTGCCAGCCAGCCATCGCTACCAGTTCAGCGACCAGGGTTAAATTCCCACCATCGGTTCGGGCGAACCAGTGCGAACCGGCTGAATACCACTTCTGCTACCTACCTACCATGTTTCCCCGAAAATAAGACCTGTCTTATATTTTTTTTGAACCCCGAAATAAGCGCTT